>NW_027522477.1:0-120856 GCF_052094955.1 Ictidomys tridecemlineatus | reverse complement strand
CTGGGGAGCAGAAAAACTGATTCAGAGGAAAGAGGTTGAAGACTGGGTTGGAGAAGGAATGTTACAGAGAGCAGAGTTTGAAAACTGGTGTGCAGAAAATTCTTACAGAGAGCAGAGGTTGGAGACTGTATTGCAGAAGGACTGTTGCAAAGAGCAGACATTAGAGACTGGGTTTCAGAAGGATCGTCCAAGAGAGCAGATTTTAGAACCTGGGGTTCAGAAGGACTGTTACACAGAGCAGAGGTTGGACACTGAGGTGCAGAAGGACTGTTAGAGAGAGCAGAGTTTGGAGACTGGGGTGCAGAAGTACTGTTACAGAGAGTAGAGTTTGGAGACTGGGGTTCAAAATGAGCGTTGCTGAGATCAGATGTTGGAGACTGGGGTGGAGAAGAATCTTTGCAGAGAGAAGAGGTTAAAGACTGGGGTTCAGAATGTCTGTTACAGAGAGCAGAGGTTGGAGACTATTGTGCAGAAGGACTGTTACAGAGAGCAGAGGTTGGAGACTGGGGTGCAGAAGGGTCGTTGCAGAGAGCAGAGTTTTGAGACTGAGGTGCAGAAGAACTGTTTTAGAAAGCAGATGTTGGAGACTTGGGCACAGAAGGACTGTTTCAGAGAGCAGATTTTGGTAACTAGGGTACAGAAGGACTTTTGTAGAAAGCACAAGTTGGAGACTGGGGTGCAGAAGGACTGTTACAGAGAGCAGATGTTGGAGACTCAGATTCAGAAGTTCTGTTACAGAGAGCAGAGGTTGCATACAGGGGTGCAGAAGGATATTACAGAGAGCAGTATTTGGAGACTGAGGTGCACACGTACAGTTGCAGAGATTAGAGGTTTGAGACTGAGGTGCAGTAGGATCATTGCAGAGAGAAGATGTTGGAGACTGGGGTGCAGAAGGATCATTGCAGAGAGCAGATATTGGAGACTGGGTTGCAGAAGGCCTGCTACAGATAGAAGAGTTGGGAGACTGGTGTGCAGAAGGCCTGTAACAGAGAGGAAAGGTTGGAAACTGTGGTGTAGAAGGACAGTTATAGAGAGCAGAGTTTGGAGACTGGGTTGCTGAAGGATGTTACAGAGAGCAGAGGTTAGAGACTGAGGTGCAGCGGTACTGTTACAGAGAGCAGTGTTTTGAGAGTGGGGTGCAGAAGGATCGTGAAGAGAGCAGAGGTGTCAGACTGAGGTTCAGTAGGACTGTTACAGAGAGCCGAGGTTGGAGACTGAGGTGTAGAAGGAATGTTACAGAGAGCAGAGTTAGGAGACTGAGGTTCAGAAGGACTGTTACAGAAAGCAGAGGTTGGAAATTGGGGTGCAGAAGGACCGTTACAGAGACCAGACTTTGGAGACTGCGGTACAGAAAAACTGTTACAGAGAGCAGAGGTTGGAGACTGAGGTGCAGAAGGAATATTACAGAGAGCACAGGTTGGAGAGAGAAGTGCAGAAGGATAGTTACAGAGAGCAGAGGTTTGAGACTGAGGTTCAAAAAGACTGATACAGAAAGAAGAGTTTGAAGACTGGGGTGCTGAAAGACCGTTACAGAGAGCAGAGTTTGGAGACTGGGGACCACAAGGACTGTTGCAGAGGACAGAGGTTGAAGACTGGGGTGCCGCAGGACACTTGCAGAAGGCAGAGTTTAAAGAGTGGGGTGGAAAATGAATGTTACAGAGAGCAGAATTTGGAAACTGTAGTGCAGAAGGATCTTACAGAGAGCAGAATTTGGAGACTGTGGTGCAGAAGGATTGTTACAGAGAGCAGAGGTTAGTGACTGGGGTCCAGAAGGATCGTTGCAGAGAGGAGAGTTTGGAGACTGGGGTGCAGAAGGACTGTTGCAGAGAGCAGAGGTTGGATATGAGGTGCAGAAGGACTGTTGCAGAGAGCAGAGGTTGGAGTCTGATGTGTAGAAAGACTCTTACAGAGAGCAGAGTTTGAAGACTGGGGTGCAGAATGACTGCTACAGAGAGCAGAGGTTGAAGACTGTGGTGCAGAAGGACTGTTGCAGAGATCAGAAGTTAAAGACTGTGGTGCAGTAGGATCATTGCAGAGAGAAGAGGTTGGAGACTAAGGTGCAGAAGGATCCTTGGAGAGAGCAGATTTTGAAGACTGGGGTGCAGAAGGCCTGCTACAGAGAGGAGAGTTTGGAGAGTGCGGTGCAGAAACACTTACAGAATCTAGAGGTTGCAAATTGGGGTGCAGATGAAACGTTATAGAGACCAGAGTTTGGAGTCTGCGGTATAGACAAACTGTTACAGAGCGCAGACTTTTGAAACTGGTGTGCAGAAAGACTGTTGCAGAGAGCAGAGGTTGGAGACTTGGGTCTAGAAAGATCGTTGCAGAGAGCAGAGTTTAGAGACTGGGGTGCAGAAGGACTGTTGCAGAGAGTAGAGGTTTGAAACCAGGGTGTAGTAGGACTGTTGCAGAGAGCAGATGTTCGAGACTGGAGTGCAGATGAACTGTTGCAGAGAGCAGAGGTTGGAGACTGAGGTGCAGAAAGACTGTTACAAAGAGCAGATATTTGAGACTGGCGTGCAGAAGGACTGTTACAAAGAGCAGTGTTTGGATACTAGGGTTAAGATGGATCTTACAGAGAGCAGAGGTTGAAGACTGGGGTACAGAATGAGTTTTACAGTGAGCAGAATTTGGAAACTGAGATGCAGAATGATCGTTGCAGAGAGCAGAGCTTGGATACTGAGGTGTAGTAGAGTGTTGCAGAGAGCAGAGTTTGTAGACTGAGGTGCAGAAGGAATGTTACAGAGAGTAGAGGTTGTAGATTGGGGTTCATAAGGCCTGTTAAAGAGAGCAGAGGTTGGAGACTGGGGTGTAGAAGGACTGTTACAGAGAGCAGAGTTTGAAGACTGAGGTGCAGCAGGACTGTTACAGAGAGCAAAGTTTGGAGACTGGGGGCAGAAGGATCATTGTAGAGCACAAAGTATTCAGACTGAGGTGCAGAAGGACTGTTGCAGAGAGCAGTTTTTG
The DNA here is from genome assembly GCF_052094955.1 of Ictidomys tridecemlineatus. Taxonomy (NCBI): domain Eukaryota; kingdom Metazoa; phylum Chordata; class Mammalia; order Rodentia; family Sciuridae; genus Ictidomys; species Ictidomys tridecemlineatus. The sequence goes on along the minus strand of NW_027522477.1, from coordinate 117,889 downwards.
AAGACACAGGTGCAAAAGGACTGTTGCAGAGAGTAGACGTTGGAAACTGGGGTGAAGAAAGATCATCGTTTGAGAGAAGAGGTTTGAGACTGGGGAGCAGAAGAACTGTTACAAAGAGCAGAGTTTCTAGACAAGTTTGCTCAAGGATCTTACAGAGAGCAGAAGTTGTAGAACAAGTTGCAGCAGAACTGTTACAGAGAGCAGAGGTTGGAGACTAGGGTGCAGAAAGATCGTTGCAGAGAAGAGAGTTTTCAGACTGAGGTGCAGAAGGACTATTGCAGAGAGCACATGTTGGAGACTGGGGTGCAGAAGGACTGTTGCAGAGAGCAGAAGTTGGAAACTGGGATGGAAAAGGTTCATTGTAGAGAGCGGAGGTTGGAGACTGCGGTGCAGAAGGATTGTTATACAGAAAAGAGGCCGGAGACTGGGTTGTAGAAGGCCTGTTATGGAGAGCAGAGTTTGGAGAAGGGGTGCACAAGTACTTTTACAAAGAGTAGAGTTTGGAGAATGAGGTCCAGAAGGATCATTATAGAGAGCGGAGGTTGGAGACTGGGTTGCAGAGAGACTGCTGCAGAGAGAAGAGGCTTGACATGGGGTGTAGAAGAACTGTTGCAGAGAGCAGAGTTTTTAGACTGAGGTGCAGAAGGACTGTTACAGAGAGCAGAGGTTGGAAATTGGGGTGCAGATGGACTGATACAGAAAGCAGAGTTCGGAGACTCTGGTGCAGAAGGACTGTTGCAGACAGCAGAGTTTGGAGAATGGAGTGCAAAAGGCCTGTTACACAGAGCAGAGGTTGGAGACTGGGGTGCAGAAGGACTGTTACAAACAGCAGAGTTTGGAGACAGGGTTGAAGAATGATCTTACAGAGAGAAGATTTTGGAGACTGTGGTACAGCAGGACTGTTATAGAGAGAAGAGGTTGGAGACTGGGGTGCGGAATTATCGTTGCAGAGAACAGAGTTTTCAGACTGAGGTGCAGAAGGACTGTTGCAGAGAGCAGATATTGGAGACTGGGGTGCAGAAGGACTGTTGCAGAGAGCAGAGTTTTTAGACAAGTTTGCTCAAAGATCTTACAGAGAGCAGAGGTTGTAGACCAAGTTGCAGCAGGACTGTTACAGAGAGCAGAGATTAGAGACTAGGGAGCAGAAGGATCGTTGCAGAGAAGAGAGTTTTAAGACTGAGGTGAAAAAAGGATTATTGCAGAGAGCACATGTTGGAGACTGGGGTGCTGAAGGACTGTTGCAGAGAGCAGAAGTTCGAGACATGGGTTCAGAAGGATCGTTGTAGAGAACAGAGGTTGGAGACTGTGGTGAAGAAAGATTGTTATAGAGAAAAGAGGTCGGAGACTGGGGTGTAGAAGGCCTGTCAGGGAGAGCAGAGTTTGGAGAAGGGGTGCAGAAGTACTTTTACAAAAAGTAGAGTTTGGGGAATGAGGTCCAGAAGGATCGTTATAGAGAGCGGAGTTTGGAGACTGGGTTGCAGAGAGACTGCTGCAGAGAGCAGAGGCTTGACATGGGGTGTAGAAGAACTATTATGGAGAGCAGAGGTTTGAGATTTGTTTTCAGAAGCACTGTTGCAGAGAGTAGAGGTTGGAGACTGCCTTTCAGTAGGACTGTTACAGAGACAGAGTTTGGAGACTTTGGTGCAGAAGGACTGTTGCGGGGAGCAGATATTAGAGACTGGGTTGCAGAAAAACTGCTGCAGAGAGCAGAGTTTGTAGACTGAGGTGCAGAAGGACTGTTACAGAGAGCAGAGGTTGGAGATTGGGGTGCAGATGGACTGATACAGAAATCAGAGTTTGGAGACTCCGGTGCAGAAGGACTGTTGCAGACAGCAGAGTTTGGAGAATGGAGTGCAAAAGGCCTGTTACACAGAGCAGAGTTTGGAGACTGGGGTTCAGAAGGACTTTTACAAAAAGCAGAGTTTGGAGACAGGGTTGCAGAAGGATCTTACAGAGAGAAGATTTTGGAGACTGTGGTACAGCAGGACTGTTATAGAGAGAAGAGGTTGGAGACTGGGGTGCAGAATTATCGTTGCAGAGAACAGAGTTTTCAGACTGAGGTGAATAAAAACTGTTGCAGAGAGCAGATATTGGAGACTGGGGTGCAGAAGGACTGTTGCAGAGATCAGAGGTTAAAGACTGGGGTGCAGAAGGATTGTTGTAGCGAGCAGAGGTTTGAGACTGGCGTGCAGAAGGACTGTTACAGAGAACAGAGGTTGGAGAAGGTGTGCAGAAGGACTGTTCCAGAGGGCAGAGTTTACAGACTGGGTTGCAGAAAGATCTTACAGAGAGAATATGTTGGAGACTGAGGTGAAGAAGGACTATTAAAGAGAGTAGAGTTTAGAGACTGAGGTTCAGAAAGACCGTTGTAGGGAGCAGTGTTTGGAGACTGAGGTGCAGAAAGATTGTTACAGAGAGCAGAGTTTGGAGACTGGGGTGCAGAAGGACTGTTGCAGATAGCAGAGTCTGGAGACTGGGGTGTAGAATTACTGTTGCAGAAAGCAAAGGTTTAAGACTTGGGTGCAGAAGGACTGTGAAAGAGAGCAGAGTTTGGAGACTGAAGTTCAGAAGGACTTTTAAAGAGAGATGAGGTTGGAGACTGGGGTGCAGAAGGACTGATATAGAAAGCAGAGGTTGAAGACTGGCTAGCAGAAGGAACGTTACAGAGAGCAGATTTTGGAGACTTCACTACAGGAGGACTGCTACAGAGAGCAAAGGTTGGAGATTGGTGTGGAGAAAGACTGTTACAGAGTGCAGAACTTGGAGTCTGGGGTGCAGTAGAACTGTTGCAGAGAGCATAAGTTGGAGACTGCGGTGCAGAAGAACTGTTGCAGAGAGCAGAGGTTGGAGACAGAGGTGCAGAAAGAATGTTACAGATAGAAGAGGTTGGAAAATCTGGTGCAGAATGAATGACACAGAAAGGAGGTTTTGGATACTGGGGTGCAGAAGGACCGTTGCAGACAGCAGAGGTTGAGGACTGCGGTACAGAAGGACTGTTACAGAGAGCAGATGTTGGAGACTGGGGAGCAGAAGGACTGTTACAGAGAACAGAGGCTGGATTCTGGGGAGCAGAAGGAATGTTACAGAGAGCAGATTTGGAAACTTGGGTGCGAACGTTCTTACACAGCGTAGAGGTTGGAGGCTGGGGTGCAGAAGCACTGTTACACACAGCAGATTTTGGAGAATGAGGTGCAGAAGAACTATTACAGAAAGCAGATTTGGGAGACTGGGGTACACAAGGATCTTTGCACAGAGCAGAGTTTTCACACTGAGCTTCAGGTAGACTGTTGCAGACTGCAGATGTTGAAGACTGGGGTGCAGAAGGACTTTTGCAGAGAGCACATGTTGGAGACTGGGGTAAAAAAGGATCATTGCAGAGAGCAGATGTTGGAGACTGGTGTGCAGAAAAATTGTTACAGAGAGCAGAGGTTGTAGACTGGGGTGCAGAAAAACTCTTACAGGTAGCAGAGGTTGGATACTGCTGGACAGAAGGACTGTTACAGAGAGCAGAGGTTGGAGACTGCAAAGCAGAAGGACTGTAGCAGAGAGAAGATGTTGGAGACTGGGGTGCAGAAGGACCATTACATGGAGCAGATTTTTGAGAGTGCACTACAGGAGGACTGTTACAGAGAGCAGACGTTGGAGACTTGGGTGGAGAAGGACTGTTGCAGAGAGCAGAGGAAGGAGACTGGGGTGCAGACGTATCTTTATGGAAAGCAGAGTATTGAGACTGGTGTTCAGAAGGACTGTTACAGAGAACAGAGTTTGGAGAAGGGGTTCAGAAAGATTTTTACAGAGGGAAGAGTTTGGATACTGGGTTGCAGAAGAATCTTACAAAGAGCAATGTTGGAGACTTAGGTGCAGAAGGACTGTTACAGAGAGTAGAGGTTAGAGACTGAGGTGCAGAAGGACTGTTGCAGAGAGCAGATGTTAGAGACTGGGGTGCAGAATGACTTTTGAAAAGAGCAGATGTTGGAGACGGAGGTGCAGAAGTATTATTACAGAGAGCAGATGTTGAAAACTGGGGTTCAGTAGGACCATTGCAGAGATCAGAGTTTGGGAACTGAGCTGAAGAAGGATCATTTCAGAGAGCAGAGTTTTCAGACTTAAGTGCAGAAGGAGTGTTGCAGAGAGCAGATGTTGGAGACTAGGGTGCAGGAGGTTCGTTGCAGAGAGCAGAGGTTGGAGACTGAGGTGCAGAAGAACTGTTGCAGATAGCAGAGTTTGAAGACTTGGTTGTAGAACGACTGTTGCAGGAACCAGAATTTGAGACAGGGGTGCTTAAGGAGTGTTGCAGAGAGCAGAGGTTGGAAACTGAGATACAGAAGGACTGTTACAGAGAGTAGAGTTTGGAGACTGAGGTAGAGAAAGATTGTTACAGAGAGCATAGGTTGGAACCTGGGGTGCAGAAGGACTATTGCAGATAGCAGAGTTTGGAGACTGGGGTGTAGAAGAACTTTTGCAGGCAGCAGAGGTTGGAGATTGGGGTGCAGAAAGACTGTTGCAGAGAGAAGACGTTGGAGACTGGGGTGCCGACGGACCGTTACAGAGAGCAGAGTTTTCAGACTGTGGTACAGAAAGACTGTTACAGAGAGCAGAGGTTGGATACTGGGGTGCAGAAGGACTGATGCAGAGAACAGAGTTTGGAGACTGGGGTGCAGATGGACGGTTTCAAAAAGCAGAGGTTGGAGACTCAGGTGCAGACAGCAGAGGTAGGATACTGGTTTGCAAAAGGACTGATCCAGAAAGCATAGGTTGGAGAATGGTGTTCAGAAGGCTTGTTACAGAGAGTAGCGGTTGGAAACTGAGGTGCTGAAGGTTCATTGCAGAGAGAAGAGGTTGGAAACTGAGGTGAAGTAGGACTGTTACAGAGAGAAGCAGTTGGAGACTGGGGTGCAGAAGGATTTTTACAGAGAGCAGAGGATGGAGACTGGGGTGCAGAAGGAGTGTTACAGAGAGAAGAGGAGAAGATTGGGGTGCAGAAGGAGCATTACAGAGAGCAGAGTTTGTAGATTGGTGATCCTTAGAACTGTTACAGAGAGCAGAGTTTGGAGAATGGGGTGCAGAAAGTCTGTTACAGAGAGCAGAGTTTGGAGACTGAGGTGCAGAAAGATCGTTACAGAGAGCAGAGGTTAAAGACTGGGGTGCAGAAGGCTTGTTACAGAGAACAGAGTTTGGAGACTGAGGTGAAAAAGAATTTTTACAGAGAGCAGAGTTTGGACACTGATGTGCAGAAGTACTGTTACAGAGAGCAGAGCTTGGAGACTGGGGTGCAGAAGGACTTTTGCAGAGAGCAGAGGTTGGAGACTTAGATTCATAAGGATCACTACAGAGAGCAGAGGTTGGAAACTGGGGTGTAGCAAGACAGTTGCAGAGAGCACTGGTTTGAGACTGGGTTGCAGAAGAAATGTTGCAGAGAGCAGAGATTTGAGACTGCGGTGAAGAAGGACTGTAGCCGAGAGAAGAGGTTGGAAACTGGGGTGCAGCAGGATCATTGCAGAGAGCAGAGTTTGGATACTGGGGTGTAGAAGGACTGTTGCAGGGAGAAGAGCTTGGATCCTGGGGTGCAGAAGGACTGTGGCAGAGATCAGAGGTTGGAGACTGAGGTGCAGAAGCTCTTTTACGGAGAGCAAAGGTTGGAGACTGTGGTGTAGAATAACTGATATGAAAAGTAGAGTTTGGAGTCTAGGGTGCAGAAGGACCATTACAGACAGCAGAGGTTAGAGACTGCGGTACAGAAGGACTGTTACAGAGAGCAGAGTTTGGAGCCTGAGGTGTAGAAAGACGTTTGCTGAGAACAGAGTTTGGGGACTGGGGTGCAGAAAGAATGTTGCATAGAGCAGAAGTTGGATACTGAAGTGCAGAAGGACTGTTATATAGAGCAAAGTTTGGAGACCGGTGTGAAGAAGGATCTTGCAGAGAGCAGAGGTTGGAGACTGGGGAGAAGAAGAACTGTTGAAAAGAGGAGAGTTTGGAGAGGGAGGTGCAGAAGAATTGTTACAGAGAGCAGAGTTTGGAGACTGGGGTGCAGAATAACTGATATGGAAAGTAGAGTTTGGAGACTGGGGTGCAGAAGGAACGTTACAGACAGCAGAGGTTGGAGACTGCGGTACAGAAGAACTGTTACAGAGAGCAGAGTTTGGAGCCTGGGGTGCAGAAGGACTGTTGCAGAGAACAGAGGTTAGATACTGGGTGCAGAAGGACCGTGGAAGAGAGCAGAGTTTGAAGACTGAGGTGCAGAAAGTCTGTTTTAGAGAGCAAAGTTTGGAGACCGGTGTGAAGAAGGATCTTACAGAGAGCAGAGGTTGGAGACTGTGGTGCAGAAGGACTGTTGCAGAGAGCAGTGGTTGGAGACTGAGTTGGAGAAGGATCATTGCAGAGAGAATAGGTTGGAGACTGGGGTGCATTAGGCCTGTTACAGAGAGTAGTGTTTGGAGACTGTGGTGCAGAAGACCTGTTACAGAGAACAGAGGTTGAAGATTTGTGTGCCAATGGATTGTTACATATAGCAGAGAATGGAGAATGAGGTGCAGAAGGATTGTTACAGAGAGCAGAGATTGGAGACAGAAGTGCAGAAGGACTCTTACAGAGAGCAGAGGTTGGAGACTGGGGTTCAGAAGGATCATTGCGGAGAGCAGAGATTGGAATATGAGGGTCAGAAAGATTGTTGCATAGAGCAGAGGATTCAGACTGTGGTGCAGAAAGATCGTTACAGAGAGCAGAGGTTGGATACTCAGGTGCAGAAGGACAGTTACAGAGAGCACCGATTGAGACTGGGGTGCAGAAGAAATGTTGCAGAGAGCAGAAGTTGGAGACTGGGTTGGAGAAGGACTCTTACTGAATGCAGAGGTTGGAGACTTAGGTGCAGAAGAAGTGATACAGAAAGCTGACTTTGGAGACTGGGGTGCATAAGGACCGTTACAGAGAGCAGAGTTTTGAGACTGCAATACAGAAAGACTGTTACAGAGAGCAGATTTAGGATACTGGTGTGCAAAAAGACTGATCCAGAAAGCATAGGTTGGAGAATGGGGTTTAGAAGGCCTGTTACAGAGAGCAGTGGATGGAGACTGAGGTGATGAATGTTCATTACAGACAGCAGTGGTTGGACACTGAGGTGCAGAAGGACTGTTACAGAGAGGAGCAGTTGGAGACTGGGGTGCAGAAGAATTCTTACAGAGAGCAGAGGAAGGAGACTGGGGTTCAGAAGGACAGTTGCAGAGAGCAGAGGATGGAGACTGAGGTGAAGAAGGATCGTTGCAGAGAGAAGAAGTTGGAAACTGGGTTGCAGAAGGCCTGTTACAGAGTGCAGAGTTTGGAGAGTGGGTGCAAAAGGATTGTTACAGAGAGCAGAGTTTGGAGACTAAGGTTCAGAAGAATCGTTTCAGAGACCCGAGGTTGGAGACTGGGGTTCAGAAGGACCGTTACAGATTACAGAACTTGGAGATTGAGGTGGAGAAGGATCTTGCAGAGAGCAGCGGTTGAAGACTGATGTGCAGAAGGATAGCTACAGAGATAAGAGGTTGGAGACTGGGGTGCAGAAGGACAGTTACAGAGAGCACAGGTTGGAGACTGGGGTGAAGAAGAACTGTTGCAGAGATCAGAGTTTTGAGACTGGGGTGAAGAAGGACTGTAGTGGAGAGCAGAGGTTGGAGACTGGAGTGCAGAAGGATCTTTTCAGATAGCGGTGGTTGGAGTTCGAGTGTATAAGGACTGTTGCAGAGAGAAGAGCTTGGAAACTGGGGTGCAGAAGAATTGTTGCAGAGAGCAGAGGTTGGAGACTGAGGTGCAGAAGGACTGTTACAGAGAGCAGAGGTTGAAGACTGGGGTGAAGAAGGATCGTTGTACAGATCAGAGGTTTCAGACTGAGGCTTAGAAGGACTGTTACAAAGAGCAGATTTTGGAGCCTGGGATGCAGAAGGACTGTTACAGAGAGCAGACGTTGAAGACTCAGGTGCAGAAGGATTGTTACAGAGAGCAGAGTTTTAATACTGGGGTGCAGAAGGACCATTACAAAGAGAAAAGTTTGGAGACTGATGTGCAGAAGGACTTTTCCAGAGAGCAGATGTTGGAGACTGGGATGCAAATGGATCTTACAGATAGCAGAGTCTGGAGACTGAGGTGCAGAAGGACTGTTGTAGAGAGCACAATTTAGAGACTGAGGTTCAGAAGGATCGTTGCAGAGATAAGATGTTAGAGACTGGGGTGCAGAAGGACTTTTTCAGAAAGCAAAGGTTGGCAATTGGAATGCAGAAGAACCGTTACAAAGAGAAAAGGTTGGAGACTGAGTTGATATGAAAGGACTCTTACAGGGTGCAGAGGTTGGAGACTGGGTAGAGAAAGAATCGCTGCAGATTGCAGATGTTAAAGACTGGGGTGCAGAAGGACTGTAACAGAGAGCAGAGGTTGGAGACTGAGTTGCAGAAGGATTGTTACAGAGAGCAGAGTTTGGAAACTGAGGTGCAGAAGGATCGTTGCAGAGAGAAGAGGTTGGAGACTGGGGTGCAGAAGGCCTGTTACAGAGAGCAGAGTTTGAGACTGGGGTGCAGAAGACCTTTTACAGAGAACATAGGTTGGAGACAGGGGTGCAAAAGGATTGTTACAGATAGCACAGTTTCGAGACTGGGGTGCAGAAGGATTGTTGCAGAGAGCAGAGGTTTCAGACTGAGGCTTAGAAGGACAGTTACAGAGAGCATAGTTTGGAATCTGAGGCCCAGAAGGACTGTTCCAGAAAGCAGAGGTTGACAATTCGCGTGTAGAAGAACCATTATAGAAAGAAGAGGTTGGAGACTGCGGTACAGAATGACTTTTAAAGAGAGCAGAGTTTGGATACTGATGTGTAGAAGAACTGCTACAAAGAGCAGAGTTTGGAGACTGGGATGAAGAATGATCTTCCAGAAAGCAGAGTCTGGTGACTGGGGTGCATAAGGACTGTTGCAGAGAGCAGAGGTTGGAGTCTGAGGTGCAGAAGGATAGTTGCAGAGAGAAGAGGTTGGAGACTGGGGTGCAGAAAGACTGTTACAGAATTCAGAGGCTGGCAACTGGGGAGCAGAAGGACCGTTACAAAGAGAAGAGGTTGGAGACTGCGATACAAAAGGACTGTTACAGAGAGCAGAGGTTGGAGACTGGATAGAAGAAGGATCCTTTCAGAGAGCAGATGTTGGAGACTAGGGTGCAGAAGGACTGTTACATAGAGCAGAGGTTGGAGACTGAGTTGCAGATAGATCGTTACAGAGAGCAGAGGTTAGAGACTGGGGTGCAGAAAAACCGTTAGTGAGAGCAGAGGTTGGAGACTGAGGTGCAGAAGGACTTTTATAGAGAGCAGAGGATGGAGACTTTGGTGCAGAAGGAGTGATACAGACAGCAGAGTTTGGAGATTGGGGTGCAGAAGAACTGTATAGAGAGCAGAGTTTCGAGACTGTGGTGCAGAAGGATAATTTCAGAGAGCAGAGGTTGGAGATTGGGGTGTAGAAGGCCTGTTACAGAGAGCAGAGGTTTGAGACTGAGCTGCAGAAGGATTGGTACAGAGAGGAGGGTTTGGCGACTGAGTTGCAGAAGGACTGTTACAGAGAGCAGAGTTTCGGACCTGTGGTGCAGAAGGATCATTGCAGAGAGTAGTTTTTGGAACCTGAGGTGCAGAAGGATCGTTGCAGAGAGCAGAGGTTGGAGACTGGGGTCAGGAACAATGTTACAGAAAGCACAGTTCGGAGACTGGGTAGCAGAAGAAATGTTGCAGAGAGCAGAGGTTAGAACTGGGGTGCAGAAGGACTATTGCAGAGAACAAATTTGGAGACAGAGGTGCAGGAGAACTGATACAGAGAACAGAGGTTTGACACTGAGGTCCAGAAAAATTGTAACAGAGATCAGAGTGTGGAGACTGGGCAGCAGAATGAGTGTTACAGAGAGTAGAATTTTGAGATTGGGGTGCAGAAGAACTGTTACCGAGAGCAGAGGTTGGAAATTGTGGTGCCAAAGGATCATGGCAGAGAGCAGAGCTTGGAGACTGAGTTGCAGAAGGATTGTTACAGAGAGCAGATTTTGGACACTGATATGCAGAAGGAATGTTACAGAGAGCAGAGCTTGGAGTATGGGGTGCAGAAGGACTGTTGCAAAGAGCAGACTTTGGAAACTGAGATGCAGAATGATCCTTGCAGAGAGCAGAGGTTGGAGACTGGGGAGCAAAAGCTCCGTTTCAGAGTGATGAGGTTGGAGACTGAGGTGCAGAAGGACTGTTACAGAGTGCAGAGTTTGGAAACTGGGTTGCAGAAGACCTGTTACAGAGAGCAGATGTTGGAGACTTGAGTGCAGAAGGATTGTTAGAGATAGCAGATTTTGGAGACTGGGGTGTAGAAGGATCGAAGTAGAGAGTAGAGGTTTCAGATTGAGGCTTAGAAGGACTGTTACAGAGAGCAGAGTTTGGAGACTGGTGTGCATAAGGATTGTTGCAGAGAGCACAGGTTGGAGACTGGGGTGCAGAAGGCCTGTTACAGAGAGCAGAGTTTGAAGACTGGGGTGCAGAAGACTGTTACAGAGAGCAGCGTTTGGAGAATGGGTTGCAGAAAGATCTTACAGAGAGCAGAGGTTGGAGACTGAGATGCACAAAGACTTTTACAGAGAGTAGAGGGTGGAGACTGGTGTGCAGAAAAAGTGTTACAGAGAGCAGAGTTTGGAGATTGGGGTGCAGAAGAACTGCTACTGAGAGCAGAGGTTGGAGACAGGGGTGCACAAGGACTGATACAGAGATCAGAGGTTGGAGACTGCGGTGCAGAAGGATCATTGCAGAGAGCAGAGGTTGGAATCTAAGGTGCAGAAGGATCGTTAGACAGAGCAGATTTTTGTTACTGGGGTGTAGAAGGAATGCTGCAGAGAGCAGAGGTTGGAAACTAAGGTGCAGAAGGATCGTTACACAGAGCAGATTTTGGTTACTGGAGTGTAAAAGGAATTCTGGAGAGAGCAGAAGTTGGAGACTAAGATGCAGAAGGATCGTTACACAGAGCAGATTTTGGTTACTGGGGTGTAAAAGGAATGCTGGAGAGAGCAGAGGTTGGAGACTGAGGTGAAAAAGGACTGATACAGAGAGCAGATGTTGGAGACTGGTGTGCAGAAGTACTTTAGCAGAGAGCAAAGGTTGGAGATTATTTTGCAGAAGGACTGTTGCAGAGAGCAGATGTTGGAGACTGGGGTGCAGAAGGACTGTTGTAGAGAACAGAGTGTGGAGACTGGGGTGCAGAAGAACCGTTGCAGAGAGCAGAGGTTGGAGACTGAGGTGCAGAAGGATTGTTACAGAGAGCAGAGGTTGGAGACTGTTTTGCAGAAGGACTGTTACAGAGAGCAGAGTTTGCAAACTGGGGTGCCGAAGGACTGTTACAGATAGCACAATTTCGAGAGTGGGTTGCAGAAGGATCTTACAGAAAGCATTTGTAGACTGAGCCTCAGAAGGACTGTTACAGAGAGCAAAGTTTGGAAATTCGCCTGCAGAAGGATTGTTGCAGAGAGCCGAGTTTTCAGACTGAGGTGCAGAAGGACTGTTTCAGAGAGCAGATGTTGGATCCTGGGGTGCAAAAGGACTGTTACAGAGAGCAGAGTTTGGAGACTGCGGTGCAGAAGGATCGTTGCAGAGAGCACAGGTTGGAGACTGGGGTGCATAAGACCTGTTACATAGAGCAGAGTTTGAAGACTGGGGTGCAGAATGCCTGTTTCAGAGAGCAGATTTTGGAGACTGGGGTGCAGAAGACTCTTACAGAGAGCAGCGTTTGGAAAAATCGGTTCCAGAAGGATCTTAGAGAGAGCAGAGATTGGAGACTGAGGTGCAGAAAGACAGTTTCTGAGAGCAGAGTTTGGACACTGAGGTGCAGAAGAACTATTACGGAGAGCATATTTTGGAAACTGGGATGTAGAAGGACCATTGCAGAGAGCAGAGGTTAGAGACTGGGAATAAGAAGGATCCTTGCAGAGAGCAGATTTTGGAGACTGGGTGCAGAAGGACTATTAAAGACAGCAGAGGTTGGAGACTAAGGTGCAGAAAGATCATTTCTGAGTGCAGAGGTCTTAGACTGGGGTGCAGAAGGACTGTTACAGATTGCAGAACTTGGAGACTTAAGTGCAGAAAGACATTTACAGAGAGGAGAGGTTGGAGACTGGGGTGCAAAAGGATTCTAACAGAGAGTAGAGGATTGAGACTGGGTGCAGAAGGATCGTTGCAGAGAGCAGAGGTTGGAGAATGAGGTGCAGAAGGATCGCTATAGAGAGCAGAGGTTGGAGACTGGGGTGCAGCAGGAGAGTTACAGAGTACTGGTTGGATACTTTTTTTTTTTTTTTTTTTACTATCCAAACTTCTTTTTTTTCATTTTTTTTAATTGATTGTTCAAAACATTACAGAGCTCAAGACATATCATCTTTCATACATTCGACTCAATTGGGTTTTGAACTCCCCAAATACATAATACAGACTCACTTCTGTTACATACTCACATTTTTACATAATGGCATATTAGTGACTGTTGTATTCTGCTACCTTTCCTATCCCCTACTATCCCCCCTCCCCTCCCCTCACCTCCCATCTTCCCTCTCTACCTCCTCTGCTGTTGTTCAATTCTCTCCCCTTTTTTCCCCTCACCCCCTTGCCCCTCATAACCTCTTATAATTTTGTGTATCACTGAAGGTCTCCTACCATTTCCATATGTTTTCCCTTCTCTCTTCCTTTCTCTTCCCCCATTCGTATTAGTTTACTGTTAGTCTTTTCCTCATGCTCTTCCTTCTGTTCTATTCTTAGTGGCTCTCTTTATATCAAAGAAGACATTTGACATTTGTTTTTTAGGGCTTGGCTAGCTTCACTTAGCATAATCTGCTCTAATGCCATCCATTTCCCTGCAAATTCTATGATTTTGTCGTTTCTTAGTGCTGCATAATACTCCATTGTGTATAGCTGCCACAATATTTTTATCCACTCATGTATTGAAGGGCATCTAGGTTGGTTCCACAGTCTAGCTATTGTGAATTGTGCTGCTATAATCATTGATGTGGCCGTATCCGTATAGTGTGCTCTTTTAAGGTCCTCAGGGAATAGTCCAAGAAGGGCAATAGCTGGGTCAAATGGTGGATCCATTCCCAGCTTTCCCAGGAATCTCCATACTGCTTTCCAAATTGGCCTCACCATTTTGCAGTCCCACCAGCAGTGAACAAGTGTGCCCTTTTCCCCACATCCTCGCCAACACTTATTGTTGTTTGACTTCATAATGGCTGCCAATCTTACAGGAGTGAAATGGTATCTTAGGGTGGTTTTGATTTGCATTTCTCTAATTGCTAGAGATGGTGAGCATTTTCTCATCTGCTTGTGGATTGATTGTATGTCCTCCTCTGAGAAGTGTCTGTTCAGGTCCTTGGCCCATTTGTTGATTGGATTATTTGTTATCTTATTGTTCAATTTTTTGAGTTCTTTGTACATTCTGGATATTAGGGCTCTATCTGAGGTGTGAGGGGTAAAAATTTGTTCCCAGGATGTAGGCTCTCTATTTACCTCTTTTACTGTTTCTCTTGCTGAGAAAAAACTTTTTAGTTTAAGTAGGTCCCATTTGTTTATTCTTGTCATTAACTCTTGGGCTATGGGCGTTCTATTAAGGAATTTGGAGCCCGACCCCACAATATGTAGATCGTAGCCAACTTTTCCTTCTATCAGACGCAGTGTCTCTGTTTTTATATATAGCTCCTTGATTATATCTAGCTCCTTGATTGTTACTGATAGCACAGTTTGGAGACTGTTGTTTAGAAGGATTGTTGCAGAGAGCAGGTTGGATACTTGAAGACTGTTGTTTAGAAGGATTGTTGCAGAGAGCAGGTTGGATACTTGGGTGCAGAAGAAATGTTGCAGAGAGCAGAGGTTGGAGACTGGGGTGCAGAAGTACTGTAGCTGCGAAAAGAGGTTGGAGACTGGGGTGCAGAAGGACTGGTACAGGGTTCAGAGGTTGGAAACTGTGGTGCAGAAGGATTGTTGCAGAGAACAGAGGTTGGACTGAGGTGCAGAAAGATCATTGCAGAAAAAAAAATTTGGAGACACGGGAGCATCAGGCCTCTTACAGAGAGCAGAGTTTGGAGACTGTGGTGCAGAAGACCTGTTACAGAGAGCAGAGGTTGGAGACTGCGGTGCAGAAGGATTGTTACAGAAAGCACATTTTAAGAGTGGGGTGCAGAAAGATCGTTGCAGAGTGTAGAGGTTTCAGACTGAAGCTTAGAAGGACTGTTCCAGAGAGCAGAGGTTTGAATCTGAGGTGCAGAAGAACTGTTACAGAAAGCAGAGGTTGGCAATTGGGGTGCAGAAGGACAGTTATAGAGAGAAGAGGTTAGAGACTGCGGTACAGGAGGACTGTTAGAGAGAGCAGAGTTTGGAGACTTTTGTGAAGAAGGACCGTTGTAGAGAGCAGATGTTGGAGACTAGGGTTCAGACGGACTGTTACAGAGAGCAGACGTTTTAGACTTAGGTGCAGAGGATTGTTACAAAGAGAAGAGTTTGGAGACTGGGGTGCAAAAGGACTGTTACAGGGTGCAGACGTTGGACATAGAGGTGCAGACGGATTGTTACAGAGAGCAGAGATACTGGGGTTCAGAAGGACCATTAATTAGAGCAAAGAATAGAGACTGAGGTGCAGAAGGACTTTTACAGAGAGCAGAGGTAGGAGACTGAGGTGCAGAAGGATCATTGTAGAGAGAAGAGTTTGGAGACTGGGGTGCAGAAGGACTGTTACAAAAAGCAGAGGTTTGCAATTGGGGAGCAGATGGACCGTTACAACGAGAAGAGTTTTGAGACTGGGGTGTAGAAGGACTGTTGCAGTAAGCAGAGGTTGGAGACTTGTGTGCAGAAGGACTGTTGCAGAGAGCCGAATTTGGAGAATGAGGTGCAGAAGGACTGTTACAGAGAGCAAAGTTTGGAGACTGGTGTGCAGAAGTTCTGTTGCAGATAGCAGAGTTTGGAAACTGGGGTAAAGAAATACTGTTTCAGGGAGCAGGTGTTGGAGACATGGGTGCAGAAGGACTCTTGCAGAGAGTAGAATTTGGAGACTGAGGTGCAGAAGACTGTTGCAGATAGCAGAGGTTTGAGACTGGGGTGCAGAAGGACTGATACAGAAAGCAGAGGTTGGGGACTGAGGTGTAGAAGGACCATTACAGACAGCAGTGTTTGGAGACTGCAAAACAGGAAGACTGTTACAGAGAGCAGAGGTTGGAGACTGGAGTGGAGAAGAACTGTTTCAGAGTGAAGACGTTGGAGACTGGTGTGCAGAAGAACTGTTGCAGAGAGTAGAGTTAGGAGACTGAGATGCAGAAAGTCTGTTAGAGAGAGCAGAGTTCAGAGACTGGGGTGCAGAAGGAAAGATGCAGAGAGCAGAGTTTGGAGACTGTGTACAGAAGGGCTGTTACAGAGAGCAGAGTTTGGAGACTGGGTTGCAGTAGAATATTACCTAGAGCAGAGTTTGGAGACTGCGGTGCAGAAGGATTCTTACAGAGAGGAGAGGTTGGCGACTGGGGTGCAGTAGAATTATTGCAGAGAGCAGATGTTGGAGACTGGTGTGCAGAAGGATCGTTGCAGAGCGCAGAGGTTGGAGACTTGGGTGAAGAAAGACGGTTGCAGAGAGCAAATGTTGGATACTGGGATGCAGAAGGATCATTGAAGAGAGCAGAGATTGGAAACTGGGTTGCAGAGGGACTTTTACACAGAGCAGAGGTTGAAGACTGGAGTGTAGATGGTCTGTTGCAGAGAGCAGAGTTTGGAGACTGTGGTGCAGAAGGACTGTTGCATATAGCAGAGGTTGGAAACTGGGGTGAAGAAGGACTGTTGCTGGGAGCAGGTGTTGGAGACATGGGTGCAGAAGGACTTTTGCAGAGAGTAGAATTTGGAGACTGAGGTTCAGAAGGACTGTTGCATATAGCAGAGGTTGGAGACTGGGTACAGAAGGGCTGCTACAGAGAGCATAGTTTGGAGACTGGGTTGCAGAAGAATATTACGTAGAGCAGAGTTTGCAGACTGTGGTGCAGAAGGATTGTTACAGAGAGCAGAGGTTGGCGACTGGGGTTCAGTAGGATTATTGCAGAGAGCAGAGGTTGGAGACTGGTGTGCCGAAGGATCATTGCAGAGATCAGAGTTTGGAGACTTGGGTGCAGAAGGACGGTTGCAGAGAACAGATGTTGGAGACTGAGATGCACAAGGATCGTTGCAGAGAGCAGAGATTGGAAACTAGTTTGCAGACGGACTTATACACAGAGCAGAGGTTGAAGACTGGGGTGTAGAAGGACTGTTGCAGAGTGCAGAGTTTTGAGACTTGGGTGCAGAAAGACTGTTATAGAAAGCAGATGTTATAGACTGAGATGCAGAAGGAATGTTACAGAGAGCAGAGGTTGGAGACTAGGGTGCAGAAGGACTGATACAGACAGCAGAGTTTGGAGACTGGGGTACAGAAGGCTGTTACAAAGAGCAGAGTTTGGAGACTGGGGTCCAGAAGGGCTGTTACAGAGAGCAGAGTTTGGAGACTGGGGTGCAGTAGGATTATTGCAGAGAGCAGAGGTTGGAGACTGGTGTGCAGAAGGATCATTCCAGAGAGCAGAGGTTGAAGACTTGGGTGCAGAAGGACGGTTGCAGAGAGCAGATGTTGGAGACGGGGATGCAGAAGGATCGTTGCAGAGAGCAGAGATTGAAAACTGGGTTGCAGAAGGACTGTTACACAGAGCAGAGGTTGAAGACTGGAGTGTAGAAGGACTGTTGCAGAGGGCAAAGTTTGGAGACTGGGGTGTAGAAGGACTGTTATAGAGAGCAGATGTTAAAGACTGAGATGCAGAAGGACTTTTACAATGAGCAGAGGTTGGAGACGTGGGTGCAGAAGGACTGATACAGAAAGCTGAGGTTGGAGACTTGGGTCCAGAATGAACCTTACAGAGAGCAGAAGTTGAAGACTGCAGTACAGAAGGACTGTTACAGAGAGCAGAGTTTGGAGACCAGGGTACAGACGGACTATTTCTGAGTGCAGAGGTTGGAGAATAGGATGCAGAAAGACTGTTTCAGAGAGTAGATGTTAACGACTGGGATGCAGAAGAATTGTTGCAGAGAGCTGGAGTTGGAGACTGGGGTGCAGAAGGATTGTTGCAGGGAGCAGAGGTGGAGACTGGGGTGAAAAAGGACTGATACAGAAATCAGAGTTTGGAGATTGGGGTGCAGAAGAATCTTACAGAGAGAAGAGGTTGGAGAGTGGGGTGCAGAGGAACTGTTGCACAGAGCAGAGGTTGGAGACTGGTGTGCAGAAGTACTGTTACAGAGAGCAGAGATTGGATACTGGGTGGCAGAAGGATGTTACATAGAGCAGAGGTTGGAGACTGAGGTGCAGAAGAAATGTTGCCGAGAGCAATGATTAAAGACTGGGGTGCAAGGATTTTTGCAGGGAGCAGAGGTTGGAGACTGACATGCTGAAGGACTCTTGCAGACAACAAAGGTTGAAGAATGGGGTGCAGAAGGACCGTTTCAGAGAGCAGATGCTGGATACTGAGGTGCAGAAAGAGTTACAGTGAGCAGAGGTTGCAGACTAGGGTGAAGAAGGACTGTTACGGAGATCAGAGTTAGGACACTGGGGTTCAGAAGGATCTTTCAGAGACAAGAGGTTGTAGACTGCAGTGTAGATGAACTGTTGCACAGAGCAGAGGTTTGAGACTGGGGTGCAAAAGGACTGTTACAGTGAGAAGAGTTTGGAGACTGGGTTGCACAAAGATCTTACATAAAGCAGAGTTTGGAGACTGAGGTGCAGGAGAAATGATACCCAGAGCAGAGGTTGGAGACTGGAGTGCAGAAGGACTGTTGCTGAGAACAGATGTTGGAGATTGTCGTGCACAAGGACCATTACTGAGAGCAGAGGTTGGTGACTGGGATGAAAAAGGAATTTTAAAGAGAGCTGAGTTAGGAAACTGGGGTGTAGAAGGATCTTACAGAGAACAAAGGATGGAGACTGGGGTGCAGAAGGACTGTTACAGAGAGCAGAGGTTGGAGACTGAGTTGCAGAATAACTGTTTCAGAAAGCAGAATTTAGATACTGTGGTGCACAAGGATCTTTGCAGAGAGAAGAGTTTTCAGACTGATGTCAGAAAGACTGTTGCAGAGAGCAGATGTTTGAGAGTGGGGTGCAAAAGGATCGTTGCAGAGAGCAGAGGCTATAGACTGGGGTACAGTAGGACCATTGCAGAGGTCAGTGTTTGAGAACTGAGGTGCAGAAAAATTATTACAAAGAACAGAAGTTGAATACTGGGGTGCAAAAGGACTGTTGCAGAGAGAAGAGGTTGAAAACTGGGGTTTAGAAAGACTGTGACAGAGAGCAGAGGTTGGAGACTGGGGGGCCGAATTACTGTTACAGAGAGCAGAGTTTGGAGACATGGTTGCAGAAGAATCTTACAGAAAGCAGAGGTTGGAGACTGAGGTGGAACAGGACTGTTACAGAGAGCAGAGTTTGGAGACTGGGGTGCAGAAGGATCGTTGCAGAGAACCGAGTTTTCAGACTGAGGTGCAGAAGGACTGTTGGAGATTACAGATGTTGGAGACTGGGGTGCAGAAGGATCTTTGTAGAGATCAGAGGTTTGAGACTGGGGTGCAGAAAGACTGTTACAGAGAACAGAGGTTAACGACTGTGGTGCAGAAGGCCTGATACAGAGAGCAGATTTTGGTGAAGGGATGTAGAACGACTGTTACAGAGGGCAGAGTTTGGAGACTGTGTTGCAGAAGGATTGTACAGAGAGCAGAGGTTGGAGACTGAGGTGCAGAAGGACTGTTACAGCGAGTAGAGGTTGGAGACTGAGGTGCAGAAGGACCATTGCAGAGAGAAGAGATGGAGACAGATGTTAACAAAGATTGTTACAGAGAGCAGACTTTGGAGTATGTTGTGCAGAAGGACTGTTGCATATAGCAGAGTTTGGAGAATGGGGTTAAGAAGAACTGTTGCAGGAACAGGTGTTGGAGACTTCGGTGCAGAAGGACTGTTGCAGAGAGCAGAATTTGGAGACTGAGTTGCAGAAGGACTGTTACAGAGAGCAGAGTTTGAAGACTCGTGTTCAGAAGGACTGATACAGAAAACAGAGTTTGGAGACTGAGATGCAGAAGGACCGTTGCAGAGAGCACAGTTCAGAGACTGCAATAAAGGAGGACTGTTAAAGAGAGAAGAGGTGGAAGAATGGTTTATAGAAGAACTGTTTCAGAGTGCAGATGTTGAAGATTGGGGTGCAGAAGGACCGTTACAGAGAGGAAAGGTTGGAGACTGCGGTACAGAAAGACTGTTACAGAGATCAGAGGTTGGAGACTAGGGAGTAGAAAGACTGATGCAGAGAACAGATGTTGGAGACTGGGTTGCCGCAGGACTGTTGAAGAAAGCAGAGGTTGTAGACTTGTTTGGGAAAAAACTGTTTCAGAGAGCAGATGTAGGAGACTGGGGTGCATAAGGATCTTTGCAGAGAACAGAGTATAGAGACAGGGGTGCAGTAGGACGGTTGCAGACAGCAGTTGGTGGATTCTGAGGTGCAGAAAAACAGTTACAGAGAGCAGAGGTTGGAGACTGGCGTGCAGAAGGATCGTTGAAGAGAGCAGAAGTTGGACACTGAGTTGCAGAAGAATCATTGAAGAGAGCAGAGGTGGAGACTGGGCTGCAGAAGGATCGTTACAGAGAGAAGAGGTGGGAGACTGCGGTGCAGAAGGACTGTTACAGAGAGTACAGCTTGGAGACTGGGGTGAAGAAGGAATGTTGCAGAAAGCAGAGGTTGAAGACTGGGTTGTAGAAGGACTGTTGCAGAGAGCAGAGGTTGGAGACTGAGATGCAGAAGGACTGTTACACAGAGTAGACGTTGGAGACTGGGGTGAAGAATTATGATACAGAAAGCAGAGGTGTGAGACTGGGGTGCAGAAGGACCGTTACTGAGAGCAGAGAATGCAGACTGGCGTGCAGAAGGAGTTTTTAAGAGAGCAGATTTTGGAAACTGGGGTGCATAAGACCTGCTACAGAGAGCAGAGGTTTGAGAATGGGTTGCAGAACGACTGTTATAGCGAGCAGGGTTTTGAGGCTGGGTTGCAGAAGGATCTTACAGAGAGGAATGGTTGGTGACTGTGGTGCAGGACGAATGTTACAGAGAGCAGTGATTGGAAACTAGGGTGCAGAAGGATAGTGCAGAGAGCAGAGGTTTTAGACTGAGGCACAGAAGATTGGAGACTGTGGATTAAAACGACAGATACAGAAAGCAGAGGTTGGTTACTGGAGTACATAAGGACATTTACAGAGAAAATAGTTTGGAGACTATGGTACAGAAGGACTGTTACAGAGAGCATGGGTTGGAGACTGGGGTGCAGAAGTATTATTGGGGTGAGCAGAGTATGGAGACTGGGTTGTAGGAGGACTGCTGCAGAGAGCAGACTTTGGAGACTGGGGTGCAGAAGGACTGTTGCATAAAGCAGAGTTTGGAGACAGGTGTGCAGAATTATCTTATAGAGAGAATAGGTTGGAGACTGGGGTGCAGAAGGACTGTTGTATAGCAGATTATGAAGACTAAGGTGTAGGTGGACTGTTTCCAAGAGCAGAGGTTGTAGACTGGGGTGCAGAAGCATCATACAAAGAGCAGAGTTGGGAGACTGAGGTGAAGAAGCACTGTTGCAAAGAGCAGAGATTGGAGACTGGGGTGCAGAATGACTAATACAGAGGGCAGAGTTGGTCAGACTGGGGTGCAGAAGCATCATACAGCGAGCGAAGTATGGAAACTTGGTGCAGAAAGACTGTTGCAGAGAGCAGATGTTGGAGACTGGGGTGCAGAAGGACTGTTAAAGAGAGCAGAGTTTGGAGACTTGGATGCAGAAGGCCTGTTACAGAGAGCAGAGGTTGGAAACTGAAGTACAGAAAGACTGTTACAGAGAGCAGATGTTGTAGACTGTGGTGCAGAAGGACTGTTGCAGAGAGCAGAGCTTGGACACTGGGGTGCAGAAGGACTGTTGCAGAGAGCAGATGTTGATGACTTGGGTGCAGAAGGACTGTTGCAGAGAGCATATTTTAGAGACTGGGGTGCTGATGGACTCTTACAGAGAGCAGATGTTTGTGACTGAGGTGCAGAAGGACAGAAACAGAAAGCAGAATTTGGAGAGTGTTGTGCACAAGGACTGTTACAGAGAGAAGAGGATAGAGACTGGGCTTCAGATGGATCAAAAGAGAGCAGAATTTGGAGACTGGGGTGCAAAAGGACTGTTGCAGAGAGCAGATGTTGGAGAATGGGGTGGAGAAAGATCATTGCAGAGAGAAGAGAGACTGGGATGCAGAAAGATCGTTTGGGCGAGCACAGTATAGAGACTGGGTGTAGAAGGACTGTTGCAGAGAGCAGCGGTTGGAGTCTGGGGTGTAGAAGGACTGTTTCAGAGAGTAGATGTTGGAGACTTGGGTGCAGAAGGACTGTTTCATAGAGCAAAAATTGGAGGCTTAGGTACAGAAGGACTTAGGTACAGAGAGCAGAGTTTGGAGACTGGGGTGCAGATGGATTATTGCAGAGAGCAGAGTTTTCAGACTGAGGTACAGAAGAACTTTTGCAGAGAGAAGATGTGGGAGACTGGGGTTCACAAGGACTGTTGCAGAGAGCAGAGTTTGGAGACTGGTGTGCAGAAGGATCTTTGCAGAGAGCAGAGTTTTCCGAATGAGGTGCAGAATGATCCTTGCAGAGAGCACAGGTTGGAGACTGGGCTGCAGAAGGAATGTTGCAGAGAGCAGTATTTGGAGACTTGGGTGCAGAAGGACTGTTGCAGAAAGCAGAGGTTGAAGACTGAGGTGCAGAAAGACTGTTACATTGAGCAGAGTTTGAAGACTGGGGTACAGAAGGACTGATAGAGAAAGAAGATGTTGGAGACTGGGGTGCAGAAGGACCGTTTCAGAGAGCAATTGTTGGAGAATCCGATATAGAAGGACAGTTACAGCGAGCAGAGGTTGGAGACCGGTTTGTAGAAAGATGTTACAGAGAGCAGATGTTGGAGACTGGGGGTGCAAAAGGCCTGTTGTAGAGAGCAGAGGTTGGAGATTGGGGTGCAGAATGATCGTTGCAGAGAGTAGAGGTTGGAGACTGGGGTTCTGAAGGCCTCTTACATAGAGCAAAGTTTGGAGACTGGGGTACAGAAGGCCGGTTAGAGAGCAGAGTTTAGAGACTGGGTGCAGAAGGACTGTTACAGATAGCAGAGTTTGAAGAGTGGGTTTCAGAAGGGTCTTACAGAGAGCAGAGTTTGGAGACTGAGGTACAGAAGTACTGTTACTAAGAGCAGAGGTAGGAAACTGGGTGCAGAAGGATTATTGCAGACAGCAGAGATTTCAGACTGATTTACAGAAGAACTGTTGCAGAGAGCAGATGTTGTAGACTGTGTTACACAAGGACTGTTACAGCGAGCACAGGTATGAGACTGGGGTGCAGAAGGATCGTTGCAGAGAGCAGGGATTGGAGACTGGGGTGCAGATGGACTGACACAGAGAGCAGAGTTTGGAGACTGGTGTGCAGAAGGCCTTTTACAGAGAGCAGAGTTTGGAGACAGGGGTGATTAAGGACTGTTACAGAGAGCAGATTTTAGAGACTGGTTTGCAGAAGGATCTAACAGAGAGCAGAGGTTGGAGACTGAGGTGCAGAAGCACTGTTACAGAGAG
This sequence comes from Ictidomys tridecemlineatus, assembly GCF_052094955.1. Taxonomy (NCBI): domain Eukaryota; kingdom Metazoa; phylum Chordata; class Mammalia; order Rodentia; family Sciuridae; genus Ictidomys; species Ictidomys tridecemlineatus. The sequence continues at coordinate 95,231 of NW_027522477.1, read as the reverse complement.
TGGACGTTGGAGACTGAGGTGAAGATGGACCGTAGCAGAGAGCAGAGGTTGGAGACTGGGGTGCAGAAGGACTGTTGCACAGAGCAGAGGTTTTAGACTGGGATGTAGAAGGACTGTTGCAGAAAGTAGAGGTCGTAGATTGGGGTCCAGAAGGACTGTAGCAGAGAGCAGACTTAGAGACTAAGGTGCACAAGTACAGTTACACAGAGCAGAGTTTGGTGACTGGGGTGCAGAAGTACAGTTACACAGAGCAGATTTTGGTGACTGGGGTGCAGAATGACTGATACAGAAAGCAGAGGTTCGAGACTCAGGTACAGAAGTACCCTTAGAGAGAGAAGAGGTTGGAGAATGCAGTACAGCAGAACTGTTACAGAGAGCAGAGATTGGAGACTGGGGTAGACAATGACTGTTGAAGAGAGCAGATGTTGGTATTGGGATGCAAAAGGACTGCTGCAGAGAGCAGAAGATGGAGACTGGCCTGAAGAAGGACTTTTGCAGAGACCAGAGATTGGAGACTGAGTTGCAGAAGGACTGATGTAGGGAACAGATTTTGGAGCCTGGGGTGCAGAAGGATTGTTTACACATGCAGAGTATGGAGACTAGGGTGTAGAAAGACTTTTGCAGAGAGCAGATTTTGGAGACTTGGGTGCAGAAGGACTGTTGCATATAGTAGTGATTGGAGACTGAGGTACAGAAGGACTGTTGCAGAGAGCAGAGGTTGGAGACTGAGGTGCAGAAGGATCGTTGCAGAGAGAAGAGGTTCTAGACTGGGTGCAGAAGAATCGTTACATAGAGCAGAGTTTGGAGACTGGGGTTCAGAAGGACTTTTACAGAGAGCATAGGTTGGAGACTGAGGTGCAGAAGGACTGTTGCAGAGAGAAGAGGTTAAAGACTGGGGTGCAGAAGGACTGTTAACGAGAGAAAACGTTGGAGACTGGGTTTCAGAAGGATTTTACAGAGAAAAGAGTTTGGAGACTGAGGTGCAAAAGAACTGTTACAGAGAGAGAAGGTTCGAGGTGCAGAAGGATCCTTACATAGAGCAGAGGTTGGAGACTGGGGTGCAGACGGACTTTTACAGAGAACAATGGTTTGATACAGGGGTGAAGAAGGAATGTTGCAGAGAGCAGAGTTTGGAGACTGAGGTTCAGAAGGACTGTTGCTGAGAGTAGAGGTTTTAGAATGCAATGTAGAAGGACTGTTGCAGAGAGTAGAGTTTGGAAATTGGGGTCCAGAAGGAGTGTAGCAGAGAGAAGAGGTTGGAGACTAAGGTGAAGAAGTACAGATACACAGAGCACAGTTTCATGACTGGGGTGCAGAAGGACTGATACAGAAAGCAGAGGTTGGAGACTCGGGTGCAGAAGAACTGATGTAGAGAACAGAGTTTGGAGACTGGGGTGCAGAAGGATTGTTGGGGCGATCAGAGTATGGAGAGTGGGGTGTAGAAAGACTGTTGCATAGAGCAGACGTTGGAGACTGGGGTGTAGAAGGACTGTTTAAGAGAGAAGATGTTAGAGACTTCTGCGCAGAATGACTGTTGCATAGAGCAGAGATTGGAGATTGAGGTATAGAAGGACTGTTACAGAGAGCATAGGTTGGAGACTGGGTTGCAGATTGTGGATTACAGAGAGGAGAGTTTTCAGACTGAGATACAGAAAAACTGTTTCACAAAGCAGATGTTGGAGACTGGGGTTCATAAGGACTGTTGAAGAGAGCAGAGGTTTGAGACTTATGTACAGAAGGATTGTTGAAGAGAGCAGAGGTTCAAGACTGGGGTGCAGAAAGATCGGTACAGAGAGCAGAGTTTGGAGACTGGGGTGCAGAAAGACTTTTACAGAGAGCACAGTTTGGAGACTGGGGTGCAGAAAGACTTTTACAGAGAGCACAGTTTGGAGACTGGAGTGCAGAAGGAATGTGGCGGAGAGCAGAAGTTGGAGACTTGCGTGCAGAAGGACTGTTGCAGAAATCAGAGTTTGAAAACTGAGGTGAAGAAGTACTGTTAGAGAGAGCAGAGGTTAAAGACTGGTGTGCAGAAGGACAGTTACAGATAGCAGACATTGGAGACTGGGTTTCAGTACGATCTTACAGAGAAAAGAGTTCGGAGACTTCGGTGCAGAAGGACTGTTACAGAAAGCGGATGTTTGAGACTGGGGTGTAGAAGGATCATTACAGAGAGCAGAGGTTGGAGAATGGGGTGCAGACGGACTATTACAGAGAGCATAGGTTTGATACTGGGGTGCAGAAAGAATGTTGCAGAGAGCAGAGGTAGGAGACTGGGGTTCACAAGGACTGTTGCTGATAGGAGCACTTAGAGACTGAGGTGTAGAAGGACTGTTACAGAGAGCAGAGTTTGGAATCTAGGGTGCAGAAAGACTGACAAAGAAAGCAGATGTTGGAGACTGGGGGGCAAAAGGACCGTTACAGAGAGCAGAGGTTCGAGACTCTAGTACAAAAGGACTGTTACAGAGAGCAGAGTTTGGAGACTGGGTTGTAGAAGGACTGTTGCAGAAAACAGAGGTTGGAGACTGGGGTGCAGAAGGACCGTTGCAGAGAGCAGAATTTGGAGATAGGTTAAAGAAGGACTGTTACAGCAAGCAGGGGTTGGAGACTGGTGTGCAGAATGATCTGACAGAGAGAAGAGGTAGGAGACTGGGGTGCAGAAAAACTGTTTTAGAGAGAAGAGGTAGGAGACTGGGGTGCAGAAGGATCGTTGCAGAAAGTAGAGCTTGGAGACTGGGGTGCAGAAGGCCTTTTTCAGAGAGCAGATTTTGGAGACTGGGGTGCAGAAGGACTGTTACAGAGAGCAGAGTTTGCAGACTGGGTTTCAGAATGGTCTTACATAGAGCAGAGGTAGGAGACAGAGGTACAGAAAGACTGTTACAGAGAGCAGACTTTGGAGACTTGGGTACAGAGGAATTGTTGCAGAGAGCAGATTTTTCAGACTGAGGTACAGAAGAACTGTTGCAGAGAGCCGACGTTGGAGACTGGATTGCACAAGGACTGTTTCAGCGAGCAGATGTTGGAGACTGGGGTTCAGAAAGATCATACAAAGAGCAGAGTTTGGAGACTGAGGTGCAGAAGCACTGTTACAGAGAGTAGAAGTTGGAGACTGAGGTGAGAAGGACCCTTGCAAAGAGCAGAGATTGGAGACTGAGGTAAAGAAGGATAGTTACAGAGAGAAGAGGTTGGAGACTGGGGTTCAGAAATAACTTTTGCTTAGAGCAGAGGGTGGAGACTGGGGTGTAGAAAGACTGTTGCAGAGGGTAGAGGTTGGAGATTGGGGTCCAGAAGGACTGTTACAGAGAACAGAGTTTGGAGACTGGGGTGGAGAAGGACTGTTGCAGAGAGCAGATGCTGGAGACTGGGGTGCAAAAGGAAAGCTGCAGAGAGCAGAGGATGGAGACTAGGGTGCAGAAGTATCCTTGGGGCGAGCAGAGTATGGAGAATGGGGTGTAGAAAGACTGTTACAGAGAGCAGAGGTTGGAGACTAGGGTTTAGAAGAACTTTTTCAGAGAGAAGACGTTGGATACTTGGTTGAAAAAGAACTTTTGCATAGAGCAGAGGATGGAGACTGAGATGCAGAAGATGGTTACAGAAAGCAGAGTTTGAAGACTGGGGTGCAGAAAGACTGTAACAGAGAGCAGACTTTTGAAACTAGGGTGCAAAAAGATCAATGCAGAGAGCAGAGTTTGGAGACTTGGTTTCAGAAGGATTGTTAGAGAGAGCAGAGGTTGGATACTGTGGTGCAGAAGGTCTTTTACAGAGAGCACAGTTTGGAGACTGGGGTGCAGAAGGACTTTTCCAGAGAGCACAGGTTAATGACTGAGGTGCAGAAAAACTGTTACAGAGAGCAAAGTTAGGAGACTGGGGTGCAGAAGGAGTGTTGCAGAGAGCAGAAGTTGGAGACTGAGGTGAAGAAGGACCCTTACAGAGAGCAGAATTTGGAGACTGGTGTTCAGAGGAGTGTTACAGAGAGAAGAGGATGGATACAGGTGTGCAGAAGGATCTTACAGGGAGCATAGGTTGGAGACTGGGGTGCAAAAGGACTGTTGCTGAGAGCAGAGGTTGGAGACTGGGGTGGAGAAGGATCATTGAAGAGAGAAGAGTTTGGAGACTGGGCGCAAAAGGCATGTTACATACAGCAGAGTTTGGAGACTGGGGTGAAGAAGGCCTGTTACAGAGTGCAGTTCTTGGAGACTGTGGTCCAAAAGGACAGTTACAGAGATCAGAGTTCGGAGACTGGGTTGCAAAAGAATCTTACAGAGAGCAGAGGTTGGAGAATGAGGTACAGAAGGACTGTTAGAGAGAGCAGACTTTTGAGACTGAGGTGCAGAAGGATGGTTGGAGAGAGCAGTGTTTGGGGACTGCAGTGCAGAAGGACTGATACCGAAAGGAGAGGTTTAAGACTGGGGTGCAGAAGGACCCTTACAGAGAACAGAGGTTGGAGACTGAAAGACTCTTACAGAGAGCAGACGTTGGAGACTGGGGTGTAGTATGACTGTTGTAGAGAACAGAGTTTGGAGACTGGTTTACAGAAAGACCATTGCAGAAAGTAGAGGTTGGAGACTGGGTTTCAGAAGGATCTTACAGAGAGAAGAGTTTTGACACTGAGCTGCAGAAGGACTGTGGCAGAAAGAAGAGGTTAAAGATTGGGGCACTTAAGGACTGTAGCAGAGAGAAGAGGATGGAGTCTGAGGTGCAGAAAGACTGTTACAGAGAGCACAGGTTAGAGACTGGGGTGCAGAAGGACTGATACAAAAAGCAGAGTTTGGAGACTGGGGTGCAGAAAGACCTTTACCAAGAGCAGAGGTTGGAGATTGCAGTACAGAAGGACTGTTAAAGAGAGCAGAGGTTGGAGACTGGGGTGGAGAAGGACTGTTGCAGAGAGCAGAGGATTGAGACTGGGGTGCAGTAGGACTCTTGCAGAGAGCAGAGTTTGAAGACTGGTTTTAGAAGGACTGTTTCAGAGAGCAGAGGTTGCAAAGTGAATTGCAGAATGACGGTTACAGAGAGCAGAGTTTGGAGACTGTGGTGCAGAAGGACTTATATGGAAAGTAGAGGTGGCAGACTGCGTTGCAAAAGGACCCTTACAGAGAATAGAATTTAAAGACTGCAGTACAGAAGTACTATTGTAGAGAACAAGGTTGAAGACTGGGGTGCAGAGGTACCAATGCAGAGAGCAGAGGTTGGAGACTGGGGTGCAGAAGGAAAGTTACAGAGAGCACAGATTGGAGACTGAGGTGTAGAAGGAGTGTTACAGAGAGCAGAGTTTGGAGACTGAGCTGCAGAAGTACTGTTACCGAAAGCAGAGGTTGGAAATTGGGCTGTAGAAGGACCGTTACAGAGAGAAGAGGTTGGAGACTGCGGTACAGAAGGAATGTTACACAGAGCAGATCTCGGAGACTGGGGAGCAGCAGGACTGTTGCAGAGAACAGAAGTTGGGGACTGGGGTGGAGAAGGAATGTTACAGAGAGCAGAGTTTGAAAACTGGAGTGCAGAAAAATCTTACAGAGAGCTGAGTCTGGAGACTGTGGTGCAGGAGGAATGTTGCAGAGAGCAGAAGTAGAAGACTGGGGTCCAGAGGGATCGTGGCAGAGAGCAGATTTTAGAGACTGAGTTGCAGATGGACTGATACAGAAAGAAGAGATTGGAGTCTGCGGTGCAGAAAGACCCTTACAGAGAGCAGAGGTTGGATTCTGCAGTACAGGAGGACTGTTACAGAGAAAAGAGGTTAGATTCTGGGGTGGAGAAGAACTGTAAAAGAGAGCTTATGTTGGTAACTAGGGTGCCGAAGGACTGTTGGAGAGAGCAGAGTTTGGAGACTGGGGTTCAGAAGAACTGTTGCGGGGAGCACATGTTGGAGACTGGGGTAAAGAAGGAATGTTACAGAGAGCAGAGGTTAAACACAGCGGTGCAAAAGTATCTTACAGAGAGCAGAATTTGGAGGCTGAGGTGCTGAAGGACTGTTGTAAATATTATAGGTTGGAGACTGGGGTGCAGTAGGATCATTGCAGAGAGCAGAGGTTAAAGACTGGGGTGCAGAAGGATCATTGCAGAGAGCAGAGGTTGGAAACTTGCGTGCAGAAGGCCTGCTAGAGAGCAGATTTGGAGACAGGCGTGCAGAAGGCCTGTTACAGACAGGAGAGGTTGGAGACTGGGGTGCAGAAGGACTGGTACAGAGAGCAGATTTTGAAGAAAGGGTTGCTGAAGAATCTTACAGAGAGCAGAGGTTGGAGACTAAGGTGCAGGTGGACTATTACAGAGAGCAGTGGATGGAGACTGGGGTGCAGAAGGATCGTGGAGAGGAGAGGTTTCAGACTGAGATGCAGAAGTACTGTTACAGAGAGCAGAGGTTGGAGATTAAGGTGTAGAAGGACTGTTACGGAGAGCAGAGTTTGGAGACTGAGGTGCAGAAAGACTGTTACAGAAAACAGATTTTGGAAATTGGGGTGTAGAAGTACCGTTACAGAGAGCAGAGGTTGGAGACTACGGTATAGAAGGACTGTTACAGAGAGCAGAGTTCGGAGACTTGGGTGCAGAAGAACTGTTACACAAAGCACAGTTTTGAGACTGAGGTGAAGAAGGATAGACACAGAGAGCAGAAGTTGGAGACTGGGGTTCAGAAGGACTGATACAGAAAGCAGAGGTTGGAGACTGGGGTGCAGAAGGACCCTTAGAGAGAGCAGAGTTTGGTGAATGTGGTACAGAAGGACTGTTACAGAGAGCAGATATTGGAGACTGGTGAGCAGAAGGACTGTTGCAGAAGACAGAGTTTGGAGACTAGGGTGCCGCAGGACCCTTGCAGAAAGCAGAGTTTGGCGACTAGGGTGGAGAAGGAATGTTAGATAGAGCAGAGTTTGGAAACTGGAGTGCAGAAAGATCTTACAGAGAGAAGAGGTTGGAGACTGTGGTGCAGAAAAACTGTTGCAGAGAGCAGACGTTGGAGACTGGGGTCCAGAAAGATCATTGCAGAGATCATAGTTTGCAGACTGTGGTGAAGAAGGCTTTTGCAGAAAGCAGAGGGTGGAGACTGAGGTGCAGAAGGACTGTTAAAGAGAGCAGATGTTGGAGACTGGGGTTCACATGGATATTACAGAGAACAGATGACAGAGACTGAGGTGCAGAAAGATTGTAACAGACAGCAGAGGTAGGAGACTGGGGTGCAGGAGGTTTGTTTCAGACAGCAGAGTTTTCAGACTGTGGTGCAAAAGGACTGTTGCAGAGACCAGATATTGGATACTGGGGTGTGAAGGACTGTTGCAGAGAGCAGATGTTGGAGACTGGGGTACAGAAGGACCGTTGCAGAGAACAGAGTTTGCAGACTGAGGTGCAGAAGGATTGTTCCAGAGAGCAGAGTTTTGTGACTGGGTTGCAGAAGGACTTTTGCAGAGAGCAGAGGTTGGAGACTGAAGTGCAGAAGGACTGTTGCAGAGAGCAGAAGTTGAAGACTGGGGTGCAGAAGGACTGTTGCAGAGAGCAGAGGTTGGAGACTAAGGTGCAGAAGGACACTTAGAGCAGAAGTTAGAGACTGGGCTGCAGAAGGACTGATACAGAAAGCAGAGACTCTAGTATTGGGTGAAGAAAGAATGTTACAAAGAGTAGAGTTCGGAGAATGCAGTACAGAAGGACTGTTGCAGAGAGCAGAATTTAGAGACTGGGGTGAAGAAGGACTGTTGCAGAGAGCAGATGTTGGAGACTGAGGTGCAGAAGTCCTGTTACATATAACAGAGGTTGTAGACTGGGGTGCAGAAGGATCGTTGCAAATAGCAGAGCTTGGAGACAGGGGTGCAGAAGCATCATTGCAGAGAGAAGAGGGTGGAGATTGGAATGCAGAAGGATCATTGCAGAGAGCAGAGTTATGAGACTTTGGTGCAGAAGGCCTGCTACAGAGAGCAGAGTATGGAGACTGGCGGGCAGAAGGCCTGCTATAGAGAGCAGAGTTTCGAGACTGGCGTGCAGAAGCCCTGTTACAGAGAGGAGAGGTTGGAGACTGGGGTGCAGAAAAACTGTTAAAGAGAGCAGAGTTTGGAGACTGGTTTGCTGAAGGAACTTTGAGAGAACAGATGTTGGAGACTGAGGTGCAGGTGGACTGTTACAGAGAGCAGTGGTTAAAGACTGGGGTGCAGAAGAATCATGGAGAGCAGAGGTTTCAGACTGAGGTGTGGAAAGACTTTTACAGAGAGCATAATTTAGAGAAGGACGTGCAGAAGGACTGTTACAGAAAGCAGAGGTTGGAGACTGTGGTATAGAAGGACTGTTACAGAGAGCAGAGGTTGGAAACTGCGGTACATAAGGTCTGTGACAGAGAGCAGATCTCGGAGACTGGGGAGCAGAAGGACTGTTGCAGAAGACAGATGTTTGAGACTGGGGTGGAGAAGAAATTTTACAGAGAGCAGAGTTTGAAAACTGGAGTGCAGGAAGATCTTACAGAGAGCAGAGGTTGGCGACTGTATTGTAGAAGGACTGTTGCAGAGCGAAGACGTTGGAGACTGGGGTCCAGAAGGTTCGTTGCAGAGAGCAGAGTTTGGAGACTGGGGTGCAGAAGGACTGTTGCAGAGAGCAGATGTTGGAGACTGGGGTGGAAAAGGACTGTTGCAGAGAGCACATTTTAGAGACTGGGGTGCAGAAGGATTGTTACAGAGAGGAGGGGTTGGAGACTGAGCTGCAGAAGGACTGTTACAGAGAGCAGCGTTTGGAGACTGGGGTGCAGAAGGACTGTTACAGAGAGCAGAGGTTGGAGACTGCGGTTCAGATAGATGTTACAGAGAGTTTGCAGACTGGGGTGCAAAAGGGCAGTTCCAGAGAGCAGATGTTCGAGAATTGGGGGGAGAAGAATCGTTGCAGAGAGAAGAGGTTGGAGACTGGGGTGCAGAAGGCCTATTACAGAGAGCAGAGCTTGAAGACCCTGAGGTGCAGAAGGACTGTTTCAGAGATGAGAGGTTGGAGACTGGGGTTTAGTAGGATCATTGCAGAGAGCAGAGGTTGGAGACAGGCGTGCAGAATGATCGTTGCATAGAGCAGAGTTTAAAGACTTTTGTGCAGAAGTCCTGTTAAAGAGAGGAGATGTTTGAGACTGGGGTGCAGAAAGACTGTTATAGAGAGCAGTGTTTGGAGACTGAGTTGCTGAAGGATCTTACGGAGAGCAGAGGTTAAAGACTGAGTTGCAGGTGGACTGTTACAGAGAACAGTGTTTGGAGACTGGGGTGCTGAAGAATCGTGGAGAGCAGTGGTTTCAGACTGAGGTACAGGTGGACTTTTACAGAGAGCAGTGATTGGAGACTGGGGTGTAGAGGGACTATTACAGAGAGCAGAGTTTGGAGAGTCAGGTGCAGAAAAACTGTTACAGGAAGCAGAGTTTGGAAATTAAGTTGCAGAAAGACCGTTACAGAGTGCAGAGTTTGGAGACTGCGGTATAGGACTGTTACCTAGAGCAGAGGTTGAAGACTGGAGTGCGGAAGGACTCTTACATAGAGCATAGTTTGGAGACTGAGGTGCAAATGATAGATACAGAGAACAGATTTTGGAGACTTGGGTTCAGGCAGACTGATACAGAAAGCAGAGGTTGGAGACTGGGGTGTAGAAGAACCTTTACAAAGAGTAGAGGTCGGAGACTGCGAAACAGAATGATTGTTACAGAGAACAGATCTCAGAGACTGGGGATCAGAAGGACTGTTGCAGAGAGCTGAGGTTGATAACTGGGGTGGAGAAGGAATGTTATAGACAGCAGAGTTTGGAAACTAGAGTGCAGAAGGATCTTATAGAGAGCAGAGGTTGGAGACTGTGGTGCAGAAAAACTGTTACTGAGAGTAGACGTTGGAAACTGGGGTCCAGAAGGATCGTTGCAGAGAGCGGAGTTTGGAGACTGGGGTGCAGAAGGAGTGTTGCAGAGAGAAGATGTTGAAGACTTGGGTGCAGAAGGAATGTTGCAGAGAGCAGATTTTAGAGACTGCGGTACAGAAGGACTGTTGCAGAGAGCAGAGGTTGGAGACTGAGGTGCAGAAAGACTTTTAAAGAGAGCAGAGTTTGGAGATTTGGGTGTAGAAGGACTGTTACAGAGAGCATAGGTTGGAGACTGGGGTTCAAAACGACTGTTGCAGAAAGCAGATTTTGGAGACTTGGGTGGAGAAGAATCGTTGCAGAGAGAAGAGGTGGGGGACTGGGGTGCAGAAAGCCTGTTACAAAGAGCAGAGTTTGGAGACTGGGTTGCAGAAATCCTGTTACACAGAGCAGAAATAATAGACTGTTGTGCAGAAGGACAGGTAAGAAGAGCAGAGTTTGGAGACTGAGTTGCAGAAGGACTGTTACAGAGAGCCATGGTAGGAGAATGGGGTGCATGAGGGTCGTTGCAGAGAGCAGAGTTTTAATACTGAGGTGCAGAAGGACTGTTGCAGAGACAAGATGTTGGTAACTAGTGTGCAGAAGGACTATGGTAGAGAGCAGAGATTTTAGACTAGGGTGGAAAAGTCCTGTTACAGAAAGCAGAGGTTGGAGACTCAGGTGCAGAAGCATCTTACACAGAGCAAAATTAGGAGACTGAGGTACAGATGCACTGTTGCAGAGATAAGGGGTGGGAGACTGGGGTGCAGAAGGATTGTTGCAGAGAGCACATTATAGAGACTGGTGTGCAGAAGGCCTGCTACAGAGAGCAGAGTTGAAAGACTGGCGTCCAGAAGGCCTGTTACAGAGAGGAGAGGTTGGAGACTGGGGAGCAGAAGGACTGTTATAGAGAGAAGAGTTTGGAGACTGGGTTGCTGAAGGATCTTATGGAGAGAAGAGGTTGTAGACTGAGGTGCAGTTAGACTGTTACAAAGAGCAGTGTTTGGAGACTGAGGTGCAGAACAACCATGCAGAGAAGAGAGGTGACAGACTGAGGTGCAGAAGGACTGTTACAGAAAGCAGAGGTTGGAGACTGAGGTGTAGATGTACTGTTATATAGAGCAGAGTATGGAGACTGATGTGCAGAAGGATTGTTACAGAAAGCAGAGGTTGGAAATTGGGGTGCAGAAAAACCGTTACAAAGACCAGAGTTTGGAGACTGCGGTATAGAAAAACTGTTACAGAGAGCAGAGGTTGGAGACTCGGGTATAGAAGGAATGTTACAGAGAGTACAGGTTGGAGACTGAGGTGCAGAAGGATAGATACAGAGAGCAGAGTTTTGAGACTGGTGTTCAGAAGGACTGTTATAAAGAACAGTGTTTGGAGACTGGGGTGCAGAAGAATCTTGCAGAGAGCAGAGGTGTCAGACTGAGGTGCAGAAGGATTGTTACAGAGAGTAGAGTTTGGACACTGAGGTGCAGAAGAACTGTTACAGAAAGATGTAGTTGGAAATTGGGGTGCAGAAGGACTGTAACAGAGACCAGAGTTTGGAGACTGCGGTATAGAAAAACTGTAACAGAGAGCAGAGGTTGGAGACTGAGAGGCAGAATAATAGATACAGAGAGCAGAGGTTTGAGACTGGGTTTTAGCAGGATCCTACAGTGAGCAGAGGTTGGAGAGTGAAGTGCAGAAGGACTGTTACAGAGAGTAGAGGTTGGAGACTGAGGTGCAGAAGGACCGTTGCAGAGAACAGAGTTTGGAGACTGAGGTGCAGAAGGATTGTTACAGAGAGCAGAGTTTGGAGACTGGGGTGCAGAAGGACTGTTGTAGAGAGAAGAGGTTGGAGACTGGGGTGCAGGAAGAATGTTCCAGAGAGTAGATATTTGAGACTGAGTTGCAGAAGGACTCTTAGATAGAGCAGAAGTTGGAGACTGGGGTGCAGAAGGACTGTTGCAGAGAGCAGAGCTTGGAGACTGAGGTGCAAAATTTTGTTACATAGAGCAGAGGTTAGACACTGGGGTAGAGAAGGATCGTTGTAATAAGCAGAGCTTGGAGACAGGGGTACAGAAGGATATTACAGAGAAGAGAAGTTGGAGACAGAGTTGCAAAAGGACTGTTGCAAGGATCAGACGTTGGAGACTGAGGTGCAGTAGGATCATTGCAGAGAGCAGAGGTTGGAGACTGGGGTGCAGAAGGATCGTTGCAGAGAGCAGATGTTGAAGACTGGGGTGCAGAAGGGTCGTTGCAGAGAGCAGAGTTTTAAGATTGAGGTGCACAAGGACTGTTGCAGAGAGCAGATGTTGGTAACTAGTGTGCAGAAGGACTGTTGTAGAGAGCAGAGGTTTTAGACTAGGGTGGAAAAGTCCTGGTACAGAGAGCAGAGGTTGGAGACTCGGGTGCAGAAGGACTGTTACAGAGAGCAGAGGTTGGATACAGGTGTGTAGAATCATCTTATAGAGAGCAGAATTTGGAGACCTAGGTGCAGATGGACTGTTGCAGAGATCAGAGGTTGGAGACTGGGGTGCAGAAGGATCGTTGCAGAGAGCACATTATGGTGACTGGGGTGCAGAAGGCCTGCTACAGAGAGCAGAGTTGGGAGACTGGCGTCCAGAAGGCCTGTTTCAGAGAGGAGAGGTTGGAGACTGGTGTGCAGAAGGACTGTTATAGAGAGCAGAGTTTGAGACTGGGTTGCTGAAGGATCTTACGGAGAGAAGAGGTTGGAGACTGAGTTGCAGGTGGACTGTTACAGAGAGCAGTGTTTGGAGACTGAGGTGCAGAAGGACCATGCAGAGAGGAGAGATGTCAGACTGAGGTTCAGAAAGATTGTTACAGAGAGCAGAGGTTGGAGAGTGAGGTGTAGAAGTACTGTTAGATAGAGCAGAGTTTGGAGACTGATGTGCAAAAGGACTGTTACAGAAAGCAGAGGTTGGAAGTTGGGCTGCTCAAGGACCATTACAACGACCAGAGTTTGGAGACTGCGGTATAGAAAAACTGTTACAGAGAGCAGAGTTTGGAGACTGGGGTGTAGAAGGAATGTTACAGAGAGCACAGGTTTGAGACTGAGGTGCAGAAGGATAGATACAGAGAGCAGAGTTTTTAAACTGGTGTTCAGAAGCACTGTTATAGAGAACAGTGTTTGGAGACTGGGGTGCAGAAGAATCGTGCAGAGAGCAGAGGTGTCAGACTGAGGTGCAGAAGGACTGTAACAGAGAGCAGAGTTTGGAGACTGGGGTGAAGAAGGACTGTTGCAGAGAGCAGAGGATGAAGACTGGGGTGCAGGAAGAATGTTGCAGAGAGTAGATGTTTGAGACTGAGTTGCAGAAGGACTCTTAGAGATAGCAGAAGTTGGAGACTGGGGTGCAGAAGGACTGTTGCAGAGAGCAGAGAGCAGAGATCGGAGACTGAAGTGCAAAATTTTCTTACATAGAGCAGAGGTTAGACATTGGGGTACAGAAAGATTGTTGCAAAAAGCAGAGCTTGGAGACAGGGGTACAGAAGGATCTTACAGAGAACAAAATTTGAAGACAGAGTTGCAAAAGGACTGTTGCAAGGATCAGACGTTGGAGACTGGGGTGCAGTAGGATCATTGCAGAGAGCAGAGGTTGGAGACTGGGGTGCAGAAGGATCGTTGAAGAGAGCAGATGTTGAAGACTGGGGTGCAGAAGGGTCGTTGCAGAGAGCAGAGTTTTAAGATTGAGGTGCACAAGGACTGTTGCAGAGAGCAGATGTTGGTAACTAGTGTGCAGAAGGACTGTTGTAGAGAGCAGAGGTTTTAGACTAGGGTGGAAAAGTCCTGGTATAGAGAGCAGAGGTTGGAGACTCGGGTGCAGAAGGACTGTTACAGAGAGCAGAGGTTGGATACAGGTGTGTAGAATCATCTTACAGAGAGCAGAATTTGGAGACCTAGGTGCAGATGGACTGTTGCAGAGATCAGAGGTTGGAGACTGGGGTGCAGAAGGATCGTTGCAAAGAGCACATTATGGAGACTGGGGTGCAGAAGGCCTGCTACAGAGAGCAGAGTTGGGAGACTGGCGTCCAGAAGGCCTGTTTCAGAGAGGAGAGGTTGGAGACTGGTGTGCAGAATGACTGTTATAGAGAGCAGAGTTTGAGACTGGGTTGCTGAAGGATCTTACGGAGAGAAGAGGTTAGAGACTGAGTTGCAGGTGGACTGTTACAGAGAGCAGTGTTTGGAGACTGAGGTGCAGAAGGACCATGCAGAGAGGAGAGGTGTCAGACTGAGGTGCAGAATGATTGTTACAGAGAGCAGAGGTTGGAGACTGAGGTGTAGAAGTACTGTTAGATAGAGCAGAGTTTGGAGACTGATGTGCAAAAGGACTGTTACAGAAAGCAGAGGTTGGAAGTTGGGGTGCTGAAGGACCGTTACAACGACCAGAGTTTGGAGACTGCGGTATAGAAAAACTGTTACAGAGAGCAGAGTTTGGAGACTGGGGTGTAGAAGGATTGTGACAGAGAGCACAGGTTTGAGACTGAGGTGCAGAATTATAGATACAGAGAGCAGAGTTTTGAGACTGGTGTTCAGAAGGACTGTTATAAAGAACAGTGTTTGGAGACTAGGGTGCAGAAGAATCGTGCAGAGAGCAAAGGTGTCAGACTGAGGTGCAGAAGGACTGTTACATAGAGTAGAGTTTGGAGACTGAGATGCAGACCGCTGCAGAGAACAGAGTTTGGAGACTGAGGTGGCAGAAAGGATTGTTTACAGAGAGCATATTTTGGAGACTGGGGTGCAGGATTTTTTGCAGAGACCAGAGGTTGGAGACTGGGTGAAGAAGGACTGTTGCAGAGAGCAGAGTATGAAGACTGGGCTGCAGAAGTAATGTTGCAGAGATTAGATGTTGGAGACTGAGTTGCAGAAGGACTCTTAGAGAGAGCAAAAGGTTGGAGACTGGGATGCAGAAGGACTGTTGCAGAGAGCAGAGCTTGGAAACTGAGGTGCAAATTTTGTTACATAGAGCAGAGGTTGGACACTGTCGTGCAGAATGATCGTTGCAATAAGCAGACCTTGGTGACAGTGGTGCAGAAGGATCTTACAGAGAGCAGAAGTTGGAGACAGAGTTGCAAAAGGACTGTTGAGAAAATCAGAGATTGGAGACTGTGGTGCAGTAGGATCATTGCAGAGAGCAGAGGTTGGAGACTGGCGTGCAGAAGGATCATTGCAGAGAGCAGAGGTTGGAGACTGGGTTGCAGAAGGATTGTTGCAGGGAGCAGAGGTTGAAGACTAGGGTGCAGAAGGCCTGCTACATAGAGAAGAGTTTGGAGACTGGCGTGCAGAAGGCCTGTTACAGAGAGGAGATGTTGGAGACTGGGGTGCGTAAGGACTGTTATAGAGAGCAGAGTTTCGAGACTGAGTTCCTGAAGGATCTTACAGAGAGCAGAGGTTGGAGACTGAGGTACAGGTGGACTGTTAAAGAGAGCAGTGCTTGGAGACTAAGGTGCAGAAGGATCGTTCAGAGAGCAGAGGTGTCAGACTGAGGTGCAAATGGACTGTTACAGAGAGCAGAGGTTGGAGACTGGGGTGGCGAAGGACTTTTGCAGAGAGCAGAGGTTGGAGACTGGTGTGCAGAAGGACTGTTGCAGAGAGCAGAGTTTGGAGACTGGAGTGCAGAAGGACTGTTGCGGAGAGCAGTGGTTGGAGACTGACGTGCAAAATTCTTGTTACATAGAGCAGAGGTTGGAGACTGAGGGGCAGAATGATTGTTAGAGAGAGCAGAGTTTGAAGATTGGGGTGCAGAAGGACTGTTGCAGAGAGAAGACGTTGGAGACTGGGGTGCAGAAGGACTGTTGCAGAGAGCAGAGTTTGGAGACTGGAGTGCAGAAGAACTGTTACAGAGAGCAGAGGTTGGATACTGAGGTGCAGAAAAACTCTTAAAAAGAGCAGAATTTGGAGACTAGGGTTCAGAAGAATTTATACAGAAAGCAGAGTTTGGAGTATGTGCTGCAGAAAGACCTTTACAGAGAGCAGAGTTTGAAGACTGCAGTATAGAAGGACTGTTGCATAGAGAAGAGGTTGGAGACTGAGGTGCAGAAGGATAGATACAGAGAACAGAGATTGGAGACTGGGGTTCAGAAAGACTGATACAAAAAGCAGAGTTTGGAGACTAGGGTATAGAATGACTGTTACAGAGAGCAGAGTTTGGAAACTCAGGTGCAGAAAGACTGTTGCAAGAAGCAGAGTTCTGAAATTGGGGTGCAGAAGGACTTTTACAGAGAGCAGATGTTGGAGACTGTGGTATAGGACTGTTATCCAGAGCAGATGTTGGAGACTGGGGTGCAGAATGTCTCTTACATAGAGCATAGGTTGGAGACTGAGGTGCAGAAGTATAGATACAGAAAACAGACGTTGGAGACTGGGGTTCAGACAGAATGATACAGAAACCAGAGTTTGGAGACCGGGGTGTAGAAAAACCGTTACAAAAAGCAGAGGATGGAGAATTCGGTACAGAAGGACTGTTACAGAGAGTAGATGTTCGAGACTAGGGAGAAGAAGGACTGTTACAGAGGACAGAGGTTGGAGACTGGGGTGGAGAAAAAATGTTACAGAGAGCATAGTTTGGAGACTGGAGTGCAGATAGATCTTACAGAGAGCAGAGGTTGAAGACTGTGGTGCAGAAGAACTGTTGCAGAGAGCAGACATTAGAGACTGGGGTCCAGAATGATCGTTGCAGAGAGCAGAATTTGGAGACTGCAGTGAAGAAGGACTGTTACAGCGAGAAGAGTTTGGAGACTGTTGTGCGGCAAGACTGTTGCAGAGTGCAGATGTTGGAGACTGGGGTGGAGAAGAATCTTTGCAGAGAGAAGAGGTTGAAGACTGTTGTGCAGAAGTACTCTAACGGAGTGCAGAGTTTAAAAACTAGGTTGCAAAAGGATCTTACAAAGAGCAGAGTTGGGAGACTGAGGTGCAGAAAGTCTTTTAGAGAGAGCAGAGGTAAGAGAGTGAGGTGCAGAAGGACTGTTACAGAGAGCAGAGGTTGGATACAGGGGTGCAGAAGCATCTTACAGAGAGCAGAATTTGGAGACTGACGTGCAGAAGGACTGTTGCAGAGATCAGAATTTGGAAAGTGGGGTACATTTGGATTATTGCAGAGAGCAGATTTCGGAGACTGGGGTGCAGAAGGCCTGCTACAGAGAGAAGAGTTTGGAGACTGGCTTGCAGAAGGCCTGTTCTAGAGAGGAGAGGTTGGAGGCTGAGGTGCCGGTGGATTGTTACAGAGAGCAGTGTTTGGAGACTGGGGTGCAGAAGGATCGTGAAGAGAGCAGAGGTGTAAGACTGAGGTGCAAATTGACTGTTACAGAGAGCAGAGGTTGGAGACTGAGGTGCAGAAGGATAGATACAGAGAACAGAGGTTTGAGACTGAGTTTCAGAAGGATCCTACAGAGAGCAGATGTTGGAGAGTGAAGTGCAGAAGGACTGTTACAGAGAGTAGAGGTTAGAGACTGAGGTGCAGAAGGACCGTTGCAGAGAACAGATTTTGGAGACTGAGGTGCAGAAGGATTGTTGTAGAAAGCAGAGTTTGGAGACTTGGGTTCAGAAGGACTGTTGCAGAGAGCAGGGGTTGGAGACTGTGGTGAAGAATGACTGTTGCAGAGAGCAGATGATGGAGACTGGGCTGCAGAAGGAATGTTGCAGAGAGCACATGTTGGAGCCTGAGGTGCAGAAGGATTGTTACAGAGAGCAGAGGTTGAATACTGGGGTTCAAAAGGACTATGGCAGAGATCAGAGTTTTGGAACTGAGGTGAAGCAGGATCGTTGCTGAGAGCAGAGTTTTAAGACTTAGGTGCAGAAGGACTGTTGCAGAGAGCAGATGTTGGTGACTGGGGTGCAGAAAGTTCGTTGCAGAGAGCAGAGGTTGGAGACTAAGGTGCAGAAGGACTGTTGCAGATAGCAGAGGTTTGAGACTGGGGTGTAGAACGACTGTTGCAGGGACCAGAATTTGAGACAGCAGTTCTTAAGGACTATTGCAGAGAGCAGAGGTTGGAGACTGAGATGCAGAAGGACTGTTAAAGAGAGTAGAGGTTTGAGACTGAGGTACAGAAAGATTGTTACAGAGAGCAGAGGTTGGATACTGGGGTGCAGAAGGACTGTTGCAGAGAGCAGAGGTTGGAGACTGGAATGTAGAAGGACCGTTACAGAGAGCAGAGTTTTGAGACTGTGGTACAGAAGGACTGTTACAGAGAGCAGAGGTTGGATACTGGGGTGCAGAAGGACTGATGCAGAGAACAGAGTTTGGAGACTGGGGTTCAGACAGACCGTTTCAGAGAGCAGAGGTTGGCGACTCAGGTGCAGAAGAATTGTTACAGGGAGCAGAGTTAGGACACTGGTTTGCAAAAGGACTGATCCCGAAAGCATAGGTTGGAGAATGAAGTTCAGAAGGCCTGTTACAGAGAGCAGCGGTTGGAGACTGAGGTGCTGAAGGTTCACTACAGAGAGCAGAGGTTGGAGACTGAGGTGCAGTAGGACTGTTACAGAGAGGAGCGGTTGGAGACTGGGGTGCAGAAGGATTCTTACAGAGAGCAGAGTATGGAGACTGTGGTGGTAAAGAGTGTTACTGAGAGCAGAGGATGGAGACTGGGGTGCAGAATGAGCGTTACAGAGAGCAGAGTTTGTAGATTGGTCACCAGAAGAACTGTTACAGAGAGCAGATGTTCGAGAATGGGGTGCAGAAGTACTGTTACAGAGAGCAGAGTTTGGAGACTGAGGTGCAGAAAGATCGTTACAGAGAGCAGAGGTTGAAGACTGGGGTGCAGAGTATGTTACAGAGAACAGAGTTTGGAGACTGAGGTGAAGAAGAATTTTTACAGAGAGGAGAGTTTGGACACTGATGTGCAGAAAAACTGTTACAGAGAGCAGAGCTTGGAGACTTAGATGCATAACGATTGCTACAGAGAGCAGAGGTTGGAGACTGGGATGCAGCAGGACAGTTGCAGAGAGCACTGGTTGGAGACTGGGGTGCAGAAGAAATGTAGCAGAGAGCAAAGGTTTGAGACTGGGGTGAAGAACTACTGTAGTGGAGAGCAGAGGTTGAAGACTGGGGTGCAGTAGGATTGTTTCAGAGAGCAGAGTTTGGAGATTGGGGTGTAGAAGGACATTTGCAGAGAGAAGAGCTTTGAGACTGGGGTGCAGAAGGACTGTTGCAAAGAGCAGAGTTTGGAGAGTGAGGTGCAGAAGGACTTTATGAAGAGCAGAGGTTGGAGACTGGGGTGCAGAATAACTGATATGGAAAGTAGAGTTAGGAGTCTCGGGTGCAGAAGAACTGTTACAGACAGCAGATGTTGAAGACTGAGGTGGAGAAGGACTGTTACAGAGAGTAGAGTTTGGAGCCTGGGGTTTAGAAAGACTTTTGCTTAGAACAGAGGTTAGAGACTGGGGTGCCGAAGGAATGTTGCATAGAGCAGAAGTTGGAGACTTAGGTGCAGAAGGACTGTTATAGAGAGCAAAGTTTGGACACCGGGGTGAAGAAGGATCTTACAGAGAGCAGAGATTGGAGACTGGGGTGCAGAAGAACTGATACAGAAAGCTGACGTTGGAGACTGGGGTGCAGAAGGACCGTTACAGAAGCAGAGTTTTGAGACTGCGGTACAGAAGGACTGTTACATAGAGCAGAGTTAGGATACTGGTGTGCAAAAGGACTGATCCAGAAAGCATAGGTTTGAGAATGGGGTTCAGAAGGCCTATTACAGAGAGCAGCGGTTGGAGACTGAGGTTCTGAAGGTTCATTACAGAGAGCAGAGTTTGGACTCTGAGTTGCAGAAGGACTGTTATACAGAGGAGCGATTGGACACTGGGGTGCAGAAGGATTCTTTCAGAGAGCAGAGGAAGAAGACTAAGGTTCAGAAGGATCGTTTCAGAGAGCAGAGGTTGGAGACTGGAGTGCAGAAGAACCGTTATAGATTGCAGAACTTGGAGATTGAGGTGGAGAAGGATCTTGAAGAGAGTAGAGGTTGAAGACTGAGGTGCAGAAGGATAGCTACAGAGAGCAGAGTTTGGAGACTGAGGTGCAGCAGGAAAGTTACAGAGAGCACAGGTTCGAGACTGGGGTGCAGAAGAAATGTTGCAGAGAGCAGAGTTTTGAGACTGGGGTGAAGAAGGACTTTAGAGGAGAGCAGAGGTTGGAGACTGGAGTGCAGAAGGACTGTTGCAGAGAGCAGAAGTTGGAGACTGGGATGCAAAAGGATCCTTGCAGAGAGCAGTGGTTGGAGACTGGAGTGTAGAAGGACTTTTGCAGAGAGAAAAGCTTGGAGCCTGGGGTGCAGAAGGACTGTTTCAGAGAGCAGAGATTGGAGACTGAGGTGCAGAAGGACTGTTACAGAGAGCAGAGGTTTAAGACTGGGGTGAAGAAAAATCGTTGTAAAGATCAGAGGTTTCAGACTGAGGCTTAGAAAGACTGTTAAAGAGAGCAGAGGCTGGAGTTTGAGGTGCAGAAGAACTGTTACAGAGAGCAGAGTTTGGAGACTGGTGTGCAGAAGAACCGTTGTACAGAGCAGATGTTGGAGACTGGGGTGCAGAAGGACTGTTACAGAGAGCAGACGTTGAAGACTGAGGTGCAGAAGAATTGTTACAGAAAGCAGAGTTTGAATACTGGGGTGCAGAAGAACCATTACAAAGAGAAAAGTTTGGAGACTGATGTGCAGAAGGACTTTTCCAGAGAGCAGAGGTTGGATACTGTGGTGCAGAAGGACTGTTACAGAGAGCAGATGTTGGAGACTGGGATGCAAATGGATCTTAATGATAGCAGAGTCTGGAGACTGGGGTGCAGAAGGACTGTTGCAGAGAGCAGAGTTTAGAGACTGAGGTGCAGAGGGATCGTTGCAGAGAGAAGTGGTTAGAGACTGGGGTGCAGAAGGACTTTTTCAGAAAGCAGAGGTTGGCAATTGGGGAGCAGAAGAACTGTTACAAAGAGAAGAGGTTGGAGACTGCAATACAAAAGGACTGTTACAGGGAGCAGAGGTTGGAGACTGGGTAGAAGAAGAATCGCGGCAGATTGCAGATGTTGGAGACTGGGGTGCAGAAGGACTGTCACAGAGAGCAGAGGTTGGAGACTGGGGTGCAGAAGGATTGTTACAGAGAGCAGAGGTTGGAACCTGAGGTTCAGAAGGATCGTTGCAGAGAGAAAAGTTTGAAGACTGGGGTGCAGAAGGCCTGATACAGAGAGCAGAGTTTGAGACTGGGGTGCAGAAGACCTTTTACAGAGAACAGAGGTTGGAGACAGGGGTGCAGAAGGATTTTTACAGATAGCACAGTTTGGAGACTGGGGTGCAGAAGGATCGTTGCAGAGAGCAGATGTTTCAGACTGAGGCTTAGAAGGACTTTTACAGAGAGTAGAGTTTGGAACCTGAGGCTCAGAAGGATTGTTCCAGAAAGCAGAGGTTGGCGATTCACTTGTAGAAGTACCATTATAGAAAGAAGAGTTTGGAGACTGCGGTACAGAAGGACTGTTACAGAGAGCACAGTTTGGAGACTGGGGTGAAGAATGACCGTTGCAGAGAGAAGATGTTGGAGACTGGGGTAAAGAAGGACTGTTACAGAGAGCAGACCTTGGAGACTGAGGTGCAGAAGAATTGTTACAGAGAGCAGAGGTTGGAGACTGGGGTGCAGAAGGACCATTACAGAGAGTAAAGTTTGGAGACTGAGGTGCATAAGGACTTTTAAAGAGAGCAGAGTTTGAATACTGGGGTGTAGAAGAACTGCTACAAAGAGCAGAGTTTGGAGATTGCGATGAAAAATGATATTCCAGAGAGCAGAGTCTGGAGACTGGGGTGCAGAAAGACTGTTACAGAAGGCAGAGGCTGGCAATTGGGGAGCAGAAGGACCTATACAAATAGAATAGGTTGGAGACTGCAATACAAAAGGACTGTTACAGAGAGCAGAGGTTAAAGACTGGGTAGAAGAACGATCCTTTCAGAGAGCAGATGTAGGAGACTAGGGTGCAGAAGGACTGTTACATAGAGCAGAGTTTTGAGACTGGGGTGAAGAAGTACTGTAGAGGAGAGAAAAGGTTGGAGACTGAGTTGGAGATAGATCGTTACAGAGAGCAGAGGTTAGAGACTGGGGTGCAGAAAAACCGTTAGTGAGAGCAGAGGTTGGAAACTGAGGTGCAGAAGACTTTTACAGAGAACAGAGGTTGGAGACTGGGGTGCAAAAGGATTCTTACTGAGAGCGGAGGATGGAGACTTTGGTGCAGAAGGAGTGATACAGACAGCAGAGTTTGGAGATTGGGGTGCAGAAAAACTGTATAGAGAGCAGAGGTTGGAGACTGGGGTGCAGAAGGATTGTTACAGAGAGCAGAGGTTGGAGACTCCGGTGCAGAATAACTGTTACAGAGAGTAGAGGTTCGAGACTGTTGTGCAGTAGAACTGTTACAGAGAGCAGAGGTTGGAGACTGGGGTGTAGAAGGCCTGTTACAGAGAGCAGAGATTGGAGACTGAGGTGTAGAAGGATTGGTACAGAGAGGATAGTTTGGAGACTGAGGTGCAGAAGTACTGTTACAGAGAGCAGAGGTTGGGAACTGGAGTGCAGAAGGATCGTTGCAGAGAGCAGAAGTTGGAACTTGAGGTGCAGAAGGATCATTGCAGACATCAGAGTTTGGAGACTGAGGTGAAGAAGGATCTTTACAGAGAGCAGAGGTTGGAGACTGGGGTCAAAAACAATGTTACAGAAAGCAATGTTCAGAGACTTGGGAGCAGAAGAAATGTTGCAGAGAGCAGAGGTTAGAACTGGGGTGCAGAAGGACTATTGCAGAGAACAAATTTATAGACGGAGGTGCAGGAGAACTGATACAGAGAGCAGAGGTTTGAGACTGAGGTCCAGGAGGATTGTAACAGAGATCAGAGTGTGGAGACTGGGGTGCAGAATGAGTGTTACAGAGAGGAGAATTTTGAGATTGGGGTGCAGAAGAACTGTTACCGAGAGTAGAGTTTGGAGACTGAGGTGCAGAAGGACTGTTGCAGAGAGCAGAGTTTGGAGAATGAGGTGCAGAAAGACTGTTACAGAGAGCAGAGGTTGAAAACTGGGGTGCAGAAGGACCGTTGCACAGAGCAGAGCTTGGAGCTTGGGGAGAAGACGGATCGTTGCAGAGAGCAGATGTTGGAGACTGGGATGCAGAAGGACTGTTACAGAGAGCAGAGGTTGGAGACTGAGGTGCACAAGAATCGTTTAAGAGCGTAGAGGTTGGAGACTGGGGTGCAGAAGGAACTTTACAGATTGCAGAGGTTGGATACTGAGGTTCAGAAGGACTTTTACAGAGAACAGAGGTTGGAGACTGGGGTGTCAAAGGATTCTTACAGAGAGCAGAGAATGAAGACTGGGGTTCAGAAGGTGTGTTACAGAGAACAGAGTTTGGAGATTGGGGTTCAGAAGAACTGATAAAGAGAGCAGAGGTTGGAGACCGTGGTGCCGATGGATCATTGCAGAGAGCAGAGTTTGAAGACTGAGGTGCAGAAAGATTGTTACAAAAAGTAGATTTTGGAAACTGATGTGCAGAAGGACTGTTACATAGAGCAGATCTTGGAGTATGGGGTGCAGAAGGACTGTTGCCAAGAGCAGAGTTTGGAGTCTGGGGTGCAGAAAGATCGTTAGAGAAAGCAGAAGTTGGAGATTGAGGTGCAGAAGGATCGCTACAGAGAGCAGAGTTTGGAGACCAAGGTGCAGTAGGATAGTTACAGAAAGCACAGGTCGGAGACTGGTTTGCAGAATTGTTGCAGAGAGCAGAGGTTGGAGTCTGGGATGCAGAAGGACTTTAGCAGAGAGCAGAGGTTGAAGACTTGGGTGTAGAAGAACTGTTGCGGAGAGCAGACGTTGGAGACTGGGATGCAGAATGATCCTTGCAGAGAGCAGAGGTTTGAAACTGGGGAGCAGAAGGTCCGTTGCAGAGTGATGAGGTTGGAGACTGAGGTGCAGAAGGACTGTTACAGAGAGCAGATTTTGGAGACTGAGTTGCAGAAGA
Organism: Ictidomys tridecemlineatus; assembly: GCF_052094955.1. Taxonomy (NCBI): domain Eukaryota; kingdom Metazoa; phylum Chordata; class Mammalia; order Rodentia; family Sciuridae; genus Ictidomys; species Ictidomys tridecemlineatus. Next base: position 71,460 of record NW_027522477.1, on the reverse strand, counting down.
CCTGTTACAGAGAGCAGATGTTGGAGACTTGGGTGCAGAAGGATTGTTAGAGATAGCACAGTTTGGAGACTGGTGTGTAGAAGGATACATGTAGAGAGCAGAGGTTTCAGATTGAGGCTTAGAAGGACTGTTACAGAGCGAAGAGGTTGGAGTCTGAGGTGCAAAAGGACTTTTATAGAAAGCAAAGTTTGGCAATTGGGGTGCAGATGGACTGTTACTAAGAGATGAGTTTGGAGACTGCGATACAAAAGGACTTTTATAGAGAGCAGAGTTTCGAGACTGGGTAGAAGAAGGATCGTTGCAGAGAGCAGGTGTTGGAGACTGGGGTGCAGAAGGACTGTTACAGATAGCAGAGGTTGGAGACTGAGTTGCAGAAGGACAGTTACAGAGAGTACAGGTTGGAGACTGGGGAGCAGAAGAAATGATGCAGAGAGCAGAGTTTGGAGACTTGGGTGCATAAGGACTGATGCAGAGAGCATAGTTTGGAGACTGTGGTGCAGAAGGACTGATACAGAGAACAGAGTTTGGATACTAGGGTGCAGAAGGATTGTTGCACGAAGCAGAGGTTGGGAACTATGGTGCAGAAGGATAGTTACACAGAGCAGAGTTTGGTCCCTGGGGTGTAAAAAGACTGCTGTAGAAAACAGAGGTTGGAAAGTGAGGTGCAAAAGGACTGATACAGAGAGAAGACGTTGGAGACAGGGGTGCAGAAGAACTGATACACAAAGCAGAGGTTGGAGACTGGGGTTCAGAAGGACCATTACAGGGAGCAGAGTTTGGAGACTGCAGTAGAAAAGGACTTTTACAGAGAGCAAAGTTTGGAGACCGGGGTGCAGAAGGATTGTTACAGAGAGAAGAGTTTGGAGACTGGGGTCCAGAAAGACTGTTGCAGAGAGCAGAGTTTGGAGACTGAGGTGAAGAAGGATCGTTGCAGAGAGAAGAGGTTGTAGACTGGGGTGCAGAAGGCCTGTTACAGAGTGCAGAGATTGGAGAATGGGGTGCAGAAGGCCTGTTACAGAGAGCACAGTTTTGAGACCAGGGTGCAGAAGGATAGATGCAGAGAGCACAGGTTTCAGACTGGGGTGCACAAGGCCTGTTACAGAGAGCAGAGTTTGGAGACTGGGGTGCAGAAGGCCTGTTACAGAGAGCAAAGTTTGTAGACTGAGGTGCAGAAGTACTGTTAAACATAGCACAATTTTGTGACTGGGTTGCAGAAGGATATTACAGAGAACATTTTGTAGACTGATGTTCAGAAGCACTGTTACAGAGAGCAAAGTTTGGAAACTCGGGTGCAGAAGGATTTTTGCAGAGAGCCAAGTTTTCAGACTGAGGTGTAGAAGGACTGTTTCAGAGAGCAGATGTTGGATCATGGGGTGCAGAAGGACTGTTACAGAGAGCAGAGTTTGGAGACTGGGATGCAGAAGGATCATTGCAGAGAGCACAGGTTGGAGACTGGGGTGCAGAACGGCTGTTACAGAGAGCAGAGTTTGGAGACTGGGGTACAGAAGGCCTGTTACAGAGAGTAGAGGTTGGAGACTGGGGTGCAGAAAGAGTGCTACAGAGAGCAGAGTTTGGAGATTGGGGTGCAGAAGAACTGTTACTGAGAGCAGAGGTTGGCGACAGGGGTTCAGAAGGACTGTTTCAGAGAGCAGAGTTTAGAGACTGAGGTGCAGAAGGACTGTTACAGAGATCAGATTTTGGAAACTGGGATGTAGACGGACCGATGCAGAGAGCAGAAGTTGAAGCCTGGGGAGAAGAAGGATCATTGCAGAGAGCAGATGTTGGAGACTGGGGTGCAGAAGGACTGTTAAAGAGAGCAGAGATTGGAGATTGAGGTGTAGAAAGATCATTTCTGAGTGCAGAGTTTTTAGACTGGGGTGCAGAAGGACTGTTACAGTTTGCAGAACTTGGAGACTGAGGTGCAGAATGACTTTTACAGAGAGGAGAAGTTGGAGACTGGGGTGCAAAAGGATGCTTATAGAGAGCAGAGAATGGAGACTGGGGTGCAGAAGGATCGCTACAGAGAACAGAGTTTGGAGACTGGATTGCTGCAGGACAGTTACAGAGAGCAAAGTTTGGAGACTTGGGTGCAGAAGGAATGTTGCAGAGAGCAGAGGTTGAAGACTGGGGTGCAGAAGTACTGTAGAAGAGACAGATGTTGTAGACTGGGGTGCAGAAGGACTTTTGCAGAGAGCAGTTGTTGGAGACTGGGATGCAGAAGGATCATTGCAGAGAATAGAGGTTGGAGACTGTGGTTTAGAAGGACTGTTACAGAGAGCAGAGGTTTGAGACTGAGATGCAGAAGAATCGTTGCAGAAAGAAGAGGTTGGAGACTGGGGAGCAGAAGGCCTGTTACAGATAGCAGAGGCTGAAGACTGGGGTGCAGAAGACCTGTTACAGAGAGCAGAGGTTGGAGACTGGGGTACAGAAGGATTGTTACAGATAGCACAGTTTGGAGACTGGGGTGCAGAAGGATTGTTGCAGACAGCAGAGATTTCAGACTGAGGCTTAGAAGGACTTGTTACAGAGAGCAGAGGTTGGAATCTGAGGTGCAGAAGGACTGTTACAGAAAGCAGAGTTTGGCAATTGCGGTGCAGAAGGACCGGTATAGAGAGAAGAGGTTGAAGACTGCGGTACAGAAGGATTATTAGAAAGAGCAGAGTTTGGAGTCTTTGGTGTGGAAGGACCGTTGTAGAGAGCAGATGTTGGAGACTAGGGTGCAGAAAGACTGTTACAGAAAGCAGAGGTTGGAAATTGAGGTGCAGAGGGACTGTTAGAGAGAGAAGAAGTTGGAGACTGCGGTATACAAAGACTGTAACAGAGAGCAGAGGTGGAAAATATGGTGCAGAAGGACTGTTACAGAGAGCAGAGGTTAAAGACTGGGGTGCAGAATAATTGTTGCAGACAGCAGAGGTTTCAGACTGAGGCTTAGAAGGACTGTTACTGAGAGCAGAGTTTGGAATCTAAGGTGCAGAAAGACTGTTACAGAAAGCAGAGGTTGGCAATTGGGGTGCAGAAGGACCATTATAGAGAGCAGAGTTTGGAGACTTTGGTGCAGAAGGACTGTTGTAGAGAGCAGCTGCTGAAGACTAGGGTACAGAAGAACCATTACAGAGAGCATAGTTTGGAGACTGAGATGAAGAAGGACTTTTACAGTGAGAAGAGGTTGGATACTGAGGTGCAGAAGGACTGCTACAGAGAAGAGAGGTTTGAGAAAGGGATGCAAAAGGATCTTAAAGAGAGCTGAGTCTAGAGACTGGGGTGCACAAGAACTGTTGCAAAGAGCAGATTTTTGAGACTGAGGTTCAGAAGTAACGTTGCAGAGAAAAGTTGTTGGAGACTGGGGTGCAGAAAGACTGTTACAAAGAGCAGAGATTCGAGATTGGGGTGCAGAAGAACTGTTACTGAGAGCAGAGGTTGGAGACTTAGGTGCAGAAGGACTGGTACAGAGAGCAGAGGTGGGAGACTGAGGTGCATAAAGATTGGTACAGAGAGAAGAGGTTTGATACTAGTTGTAGAAGGACTGTTACAGAGTGCAGAGTTTAGAAACTGTGGTGCAGAAGGATCGTTTCAGAGAGCAGAGGTTGGAAACTGAGGTGCAGAAGGATCGATGCAGAAAGCAGAGGTTGGAGACTGAGGTCAGAAAGACAGTTACAGAGAGCAGAGGTTGGAGACTGGGGTCAGAAAGACAGTTACAGAGAGCAGAGTTTGAAGACTGCGGTGCAGAAGTACTGTTACAAAGAGAAGAGGGTGAAGACTGGGGTGCAGAAAGAATGTCACAGAGAGCAGAGTTTGGAAACCGGGGTGCAGAAGGATGTTACAGAGAGCAGAGGCTGGACACTGAGGTCAGAAAGACTGTTTCAGAGAACAGACGTTGGATACTGGAGTGCAGAAGGATCGTTGCAGAGAACACAGTTTGGAGACTAAGGTTCAGAAGGATCGCTACAGAGAGCAGAGTTTAGAGACCGGGGTGCAGTAGGATAGTTACAGAGTACAGGTTGGAGACTGGGGTGCAGAAGAAATGTTGAAGAGAGCAGAGGTTTGATACTGGGGTGCAAAAGGACTGTAGCAGAGAGCAGATGTTGGAGACTGGGGTGTAGAAGGACTGTTGCAGAGAGCAGACGTTGGAGACTGGGATGCAGAAGGATCGTTGCAGAGAGCAGATGTTGGAGACTGGTGTTTAGAAGGACTTTTGCACAGAGTAGAGTTTTGAGACTGGGGGGAAGAAGTACTGTTGCGGAGAGCAGAGTTTGGGGACTGAGGTACAGAAGGACTATTACAGAGATTAGAGGTTTTAGATTGGGGTGCAGAAGTACTGACATGGAAAGTAGAGTTTGGAGACTGGGGTGCAGAATGACTGTTACAGAGAGCAAAGTTTGTAGTTTGGGGTGCAGAAGGACTGTTACAGAGAGCAGAGGTAGGACTCTGATGTGCAGAAGGACTGTTAAAGAGAGCAGAGCTTGGAGACTGGGATGCAGAAGTATTGTTGCAGAGAGCAGAGGTTGGAGATTGGGATGCAGAAGGATCGTTGCAGAGAGCAGAGGTTGGAGACCGAGGTGCAGTAGGATAATTTCAGAGAGCACAGGTTTGAGACTCGGATGCAGAGGAAATGTTGCAGAGAGCAGAGGTTGAAGACTGGGGTGCAGAAGGACTGTAGCATAGAGAAGAGATTGGAGTCTGGGGTGTAGAAGGACTGTTGCAGAGAGCAGACGTTGGAGACTGGGATGCAGAAAATAGTTGCAGAGATCAGATGTTGGATACTGAAGTATAAAAGACTTTTGAAGAGAGCACAGGTTGGAGACTGGGGTGCAGAAGGACTGTTGCAGTAAGCAGAGGTTGGAGACTGAGGATCAGAAGGACTGTTACAGAGAACGGAGATTTTAGACTTGGGTTCAGAATAACTCATACAGAAAGTAGAGTTTGGAGACTGGGGTGCAGAAGGACTGTTACCGAGAGCAGATTTTGTAGCCTGGGGTGCAGAAGGACAGCTGCAGAGAACAGAGTTTCGATACTGGGGTGCACAAGGGCCGTTGCAGAAAGATGAGTTTCGAGATTAAGGTTCAGAATGACTGTTACAGAGAGCAAAGTTTGGAGAATGGGGTGAAGAAGGATCTTATAGAGAGCAGACTTTGGAGACTGCGATGCAGAAGGATCGTTGCAGAGAGCAAAGGTTGTAGACTGGGGTGCAGAAGGCCTGTTACAGAGAGCAGACTTTGGAGACTGGGTTGCAGAAAACCTGTTACAGAAGCAGATGTTGGAGACTGGGATGCAGAAGGATTGTTACAGATAGCACAGTTTCGAGAATGGGGTTTAGAAGGATTGTTGGAGAGATCAGAAATTTCAGATTGAGGCTGAGAAGGACTGTTGCCGAGAGCAGAGGTTGGAAATTGGGGTGCAGAAGGACCGTTATAGAGAGAAGAGTTTGGAGATTGCCGTACAGAAGGACTGTTACAGAGAGCAGAGTATGGAGACTGGGGTGCAGAAGGACCGTTGCAGAGAGCAGATGTGGGAGACTGGGATGCAGAAGGATCGCTAAAGAGAGTAGAGTTTGAGTACCGGTGTTCAGTAGGATAGTTTCAGCGAGCACAGGTTGGAGATTGGGGTGCTGAAGAAATGTTGCAGAGAGCAGAGGTTGGAGACTGGGGTGCAGAAGGACTGTAGCAGAGAGCAGAAGTTGGAGACTGGGTGTGAAAGGAATGTTGCAGAGAGCAGACTTGGAGACTGGGATGCAGAAGGATCGTTGCAGAGAGCAGATGTTGGATACTGGGGTATAATAAGACGTTTGCAGAGAGCAGAGGTTGGAGACTGAGGTTCAGAAGGACTGTTACAGAGAGCAGAGGTTTTAGCCTGGGGTGCAGAATAACTGATATGGAAAGTAGAGTTTGGAAACTGGGGTGCAGAAGGAAGGTTACTGAGAGCAGAGTGTGTAGCCTTGGGTGCAGAAGGACAGCTGCAGGGAACAGAGGTTGGATACTGGGGTGCACAAGGGCCGTTGCAGAGTGATGAGGTTGGAGACTGAGGTGCAGAATGATTGTTACAGAGAACAAAGATTGAAGAAAGGTGTGCAGAAAGATCTTACAGAGAGCAGACGTTGGAGACTGGGATGCAGAAGGATCGATGCAGAGAGCAGAGGTTGGAGACTGGGGTGTAGAAGGACTTTTGAAGAGAGAAGAGGTTGGAGATGGGGTGCAGAAGGCCTGTTACAGAGAGCAGAGTTTAGAGACTGGGTTGCAGAAAACCTGTTACAGAGAGCAAATGTTAGAGTCTGGGGTGCAGAAGGATTGTTACTGATACCACAGTTTGGAGACTGTTGTTTAGAAGGATTGTTGGAGAGAGCAGAAGTTTCAGACTGAGGCATAGAAAGACTGTTAAAAGAGCAGAGTTTGGAAATTGGGGTGCAGAAGAACCGTTATAGAGAGAAGAGGTTTGAGACTGCCGTACAGAAGGACTGTTACCGAGAGCAGATTTTGGAGACTGGGGTGCAGAAGGACCGTTGCAGAGAGCAGATATTAAAGACTGGGGTGCATCAGGACTGTTATAGAGAGAAGACATTGGAGACAGAGGTGCAGAAGGATTGTTACAGAGAGCAGAGATTGGAGACTGGGGTTCAGAAAGACAATTACAGAGAGCAAAAAATGGATACTGAGGTGCAGAAGGACTTTTACAGAGAGCAGAGGTTGGAAACTGAGGTGTAAAAAGATCGTTGCAGAGAGAAGAGTTTGGAGACTGAGGTGCAGAAGGACTGTTACCGAGAGCAGAGATTTGAAACTGGGGAGCAGATGGACCGTTACAAAGAAAAGAGGTTGAAGACTGCGATACAAAAGGACTTTTACAAAGAGCAGAGTTTGGAGACTGGGTAGAAGAAGGATCGTTGCAGAGAGCTGATGTTGGAGACTGGGGTGCAGAAAGCCTGTTACAGAGAGCAGAGTTTGAAGACTGGGGTGCAGAAGGCCTGTTACAGAGAGCAGAGTTTAGAGACTGGGGTGCAAAAGACTCTTACAGAGAGCAACGTTTGGAGAATGGGTTGCAGAAGGATCTTACAGAGATCAGAGGTTGGAGAACTGAGGTGCCGAAGGACTTTTACAGAGAGTAGAGGGTGGAGACTGGGGTGCAAAAGGAGTGTTACAGAGAGCAGAGTTTGGAGATTGAGGTGCACAAGAACTGTTCCTGAGAGCAGAGGTTGGAGACAGGGGTGCAGAAGGACTGTTTCAGAGAGCAGAGTTTCGATACTGAGGTGCAGAAGGACTGCTACAGTTAGAAGATTTTGGAAACTGGGATGTAGAAGGACCGTTGCAGAGAGCAGATGTTGGAGCCTGGGGAGAAGAAGGATCATTGCAGAGAGCAGATGTTGGAGACTGGGGTGCATAAGGACTATTAAAGAGAGCAGAGGTTGGAGATTGTGGTTCAGAAAGATCATTTCTAAGTGAAGAGGTTTGAGACTGGGGTGCAGAAGGACTGTTATAGTTTGCAGAACTTGGAGACTGAGGTGCAAAAAACTTTTACAAAGAGAAAAAGTTAGAGACTGGGGTGCAAAAGGATTCATACAGAGAGCAGAGAATGGAGACTGGGGTGCAGAAGGATGGTTGCAGAGTGGAGAGGTTAAAAAATGAGGTGCAGAATGATCGCTACAGAGATCAGAGGTTGGAGAGTGGGGTGCAGCAGCACAGTTACAGAGCCACAAGTTGGAGATTTGGGTGCAGAAGAAATGCTACAGAGAGCAGAGGTTGGAGTCTGGGGTGCAGAAGTACTGAAGCAGAGAGCACAGGTTGTAGACTGGGGTGTGGAAGGACTGCTGCACAGAGTAGTTGTTGGAGACTGGGATGCAGAAGGATCATTGCAGAGAGTAGAGGTTGGAGATTGCGTTTTAGAAGGACTATTGCAGAGAGCAGATGTTGGAGACTGAGATGCAGAAAGATCGTTGCACAGAGAAGAGGTTGGAGACTAGGGTGCAGAAGGCCTGTTACAAAGAGCAGAGTTTGGACTTGGGTGAAGAAGACCTGTTACAGAGAGTAGTAATTGGAGACTGGGGTGCAGAAGGATTGTTGCAGACAGCAGAGGTTTCAGACTGAGTCTTAGTAGAACTCATAGAGAGAGCAGAGGTTGGAGTCTGAGGTGCAGAAGGACTGTTACAAAAAGCAGAGTTTGGCAATTGGGGTGCAGCAGGACCGTTATAGAGAGAAGAGTTTGGAGACTGCAGTACACAAGTTCTGTTAGAGCAGAGTTTGGAGACTTTGGTGCAGAAGGACCGTTGTAGAGAGCAGATGTTGGAAACCAGGGTGCAGAAGGACTTTTACAGAGAGCAGACATTGGAGACTGAGGTGAAGAAGGATTGATACAGAAAGCAGAGGTTGGAGACTGCGTTACAGAAGGACCATTACAGAGAGCAAAGTTTGGAGACTGAGGTGCATAAGGACTTATACAGAGAGCAGAGTTTGGATACTGGGGTGCAGAAGGACTGTTACAGAGAGGAGAGTTTGGAGAAAGTGATGCAAAACGATCTTACAAAGAGCAGAGTCTGAAGACTGGGGTGCAGAAGGACTTTTGCAGAGAGCAGAGGTTGAAGACTGAGGTTCAGAAGGATCATTGCAGAGAAAAGAGGTTGGAGACTGCGGTTTAGAAGACTGTTATAGAGAGCAGAGTTCCAAGATTGGGGTGCAATAGAACTGTTACAGAGAGCAGAGGTTGGAGACTGGTGTGCAGTAACAGAAAGCAGAGGTTGGAGACTGAGGGGCATAAAAACTGTTACAGAGATCAGAGGTTGGAGACTGAGGTGCAGAAGGATTGTTACAGAGAGAAGAGGTTGGAGACCAGGTGTAGAAGGACTGTTACAGAGTGCAGAGTTTGGAAACTGTGGTTCAGAATGATCGTTGCAGAAAGTAGAGCTTGGAGACGGAGGTGGAGAAGGATTGTTACAGAGAGCAGAGGTTGGAGACTGGGGTCAAAAAGACAGTTACAGAGAGCACAGTTTTGGAGACTGGGGTGCAGAAGAAATGTTGCAGTGAGCAGAGATTGGAGACTGCAGTACACAAGTACTGTTACAAAGAGCAGAGGGTGGAGACTGGGGTGCAGAAGGAATGTCACCTAGAGCAGAGCTTGGAAACTGGGGTGGAGAAGGATGTTACAGAGAGCAGAGGCTGGAGAGTGGGGTCAGAATGACTGTTGCAGAGAACAGACGTTGGAGAGTGGGGTGCAGAAGGATCGTTGCAGACAGCAGAGGTTGGAAACTGAGGTGAAAAAGGATCACTACAGAGAGCAAAGTTTGGAGACAGAGGTGCAGTAGGATAGTTACAGAGAGCACAGGTTAGAGACTAGGGTGCAGAAGAAATGTTGAAGAGAGCCGAGGTTGGAGACTGGGGTGCAGAAGGACTGTACCAAAGAGCAGAGGTTGGAGATTGGGGTGTAGAAGGACTGATTCAGAGAGCAGACATTGGAGACTGGGATGCAGAAGGATCATTGCAGAGAGCAGATGTTGGAGTCTGGTGTGTAGAAGGACTTTTGCACATAGCAGAAGTTTGAAACTGGGGTTCAGAAGGATTGTTTCGGAGAGCAGAGTTTGGAGACTTAGGTGAAGAAGAACTGATACAGAGAGCAGAGGTTTCAGACTGGGGTGCAGAATAACTGATACAGAAAGTAGAGTTTGGAGACTGGGGTGCAGAAGGATTTTTACAGAGAGCAGAGTTGTACCCTGGGGTTCAGAAGGACTGCTGCAGAGAATAGAGTTTGGATACTGGGGTGCAGAAGGGCCGTTGCAGAGAGATGAGGTTGGAGACTGAGGTGCAGAATGACTGTTACAGAGAGCAAATTTTAAAGAACGGGGTGGAGAATGATCTCACATATAGCAGAGGTTGGAGACTGGGGTGCAGAAGGACTGTTGCAGAGAGAAGAGGTTGGAGACTGAGGTGTAGAAAGATTGTTGCAGAGAGAAGAGTTTGGAGACTGAGGTTCAGAAGAACTGTTACCGAGAGCAGAGGTTGGAAATTGGGGAGCAGATGGACCGTTACAAGACAAGAGGTTGAAGACTGCGATACAAAAAGACTTTTACAGAGAGCAGAGTTTAGAGACTGGGGTGCAGAAGGATCGTTGCAGAGAGCAGATGTTGGAGACTGGGGTGCAGAAAGCCTTTTTACAGAGAGCAGAGTTTGAAAACTGGGTTGCAGAAGGCCTGTTACAGAGAGCAGAGTCTGGAGACTAGGGTGCAGAAGACTCTTACAGAGAGCAGCGTTTGGAGAATGGGTTGCAGAAGGATCTTATAGAGAGCAGAGGTTTGAGACTGAGATGCAGAAGGAATTTTACAGAGTAGAGTTTGGAGACTGGGGTGCAGAAGGAGTGTTACACAGAGCAGAGTTTGGAGATTGGGGTGCACAAGAACTGTTACTGAGAGCAGAGGTTGGAGACAGGGTTGCAGAAGGACTGTTTCAGAGAGCAGAGATTCGAGACTGAGATGCAGAAGGACTGCTACAGACAGAAGATTTTGGAAACTGGGATGTAGAAGGACCATTGATGAGAGCAGAGTTTGGAGCCTTGGGAGAAGAAGAATCGTTGCAGAGAGCAGATGTTGGAGACTGGGGTACATAAGGACTATTAAAGAGAGCAGAGGTTGGAGACTGTGGTTCAGAGAGATCATTTCTGAGTGCAGAGGTTTGAGACTGGGGTGCAGAAGGAGAGTTATAGATTGCAAAATTTAGAGACTAATAGGAGAAGTTGGAGACTGGGGTGCAAAAGGATTCTTACAGAGAGCAGAGGATAGAGACTGGGGTGCAGAAGGATCGTTGCAGAGAGCAGAGGTTGAAAATGAGGTGCAGAAGGATCGCTAAAGAGAGCAGCGGTTGGAGACTGGGGTGCAGCAGAACAGTTACAGAGAGCACAGGTTGGAGACTTGGGTGCAGAAAAAATGCTGCAGAGAGCAGAGGTTGGAGACTGGGGTGCAGAAGTACTGAAGCAGAGAGCACAGGTTGTAGACTGGGGTGCAGAAGGACTGTTGCAGAGAGCAGTTGTCGGGGACTCGGATGCAGAAGGATCATTGCAGAGAGCAGAGGTTGGAAACTGCGGTTTAGAAGGACTGTTGCAGAGAGCAGATGTTGGAGACTGAGGTGCAGAAGGATCGTTTCCGAGAGAAGAGGTTGAAGACTAGGGTGAAGAAGGCCTGTTACAGAGAGCAGAGTTTGGAGACTGTGGTGAAGAAGACCTGTTACAGAGAGTAGAGGTTGGAGACTGGGGTGAAGAAGGATTGTTGCAGACAGCAGAGGTTTCAGACTGAGGCTTAGAAGGACTGATAGAGAGAGCTGAGGTTGGAATCTGAGGTGCAGAAGGACTGTTACAGAAAGCAAAGTTTGGCAATTGGGGTGCAGCAGGACCGTTATAGAGAGAAGAGTTTGGAGACTGCAGTACAGAAGGACTGTTAGAGAGAGCATAGTTTGGAGACTTTGGTGCAGAAGGACAGTTGTAGAGAGCAGATGTTGGAGACTAGGGTGCAGAAGGACTGTTACAGATAGCAGAAATTGGAGACTGAGGTGAAGAACAATTTATACAGAGAGCAGAGTTTGGAGACTGCGTTACAGAAGGACCATTACAGAGAGCAAAGTTTGGAGACTGAGGTGCAGAAGAAATTTAACATAGAGCAGAGTTTGGATACTGGGGTGCAGAAGGACTGTTTCAGAGAGGAGAGATTGGAGAAAGGGATGCAAAAAGATCTTACAAAGAGCAGAGTCTGGAGACTGGGGTGCAGAAAAACTGTTGCAGACAGCAGAGGTTGGAGACTGAGGGGTCAGAAAAATAGTTGGAGAGAAAAGAGTTTGGAGACTGCGGTTTAGAAGACTGCTATAGAGCACAGAGTTTTGAGATTGGGGTGCAAAAGAACTGTTACAGAGAGCAGAGGTTGGAGACTGGGGAGCAGTAAGCCTGTTACACAGAGCAGAGGTTGGAGACTGAGGGGCAGAAGGACTGTTACAGAGATCAGAGGTTGGAGACTGAGGTGCAGAAGGATTGTTACAGAGAGAAGAGGTTGGAGACTAGGTGTAGAAGGACTGTTACAGAGTGCAGAGTTTGGAAACTGTGGTTCAGAAGAATCTTTGCAGAAAGCAGAGGTTGGAGACTGAGGTGCAGAAGGATCGTTTAGGAGAGCAGAGGTTGGAGACTGGGGTCAGAAAGACAGTTACAGAGAGCACAGTTTGGAGACTGGGGTGCAGAAGAAATGTTGCAATGAGCAGAGATTGAAGACTGCGGTACACAAGTACTGTTACAAACAGCAGAGGGTGGAGACTGGGGTGCAGAAGGAATGTCATCTAGAGCAGAGCTTGGAAACTGGGTGGAGAAGGATGTTACAGAGAGCAGAGGCTGGAGACTGGGGTCAGAATGACTGTTGCAGAGAACAGACGTTGGAGACTGGGGTGCAGAAGAATCGTTGCAGAGAGCAGAGGTTGGAAACTGAGGTGCAGAATAATCGATACAGAGAGCAGAGTTTGGAGACCGGGGTGCAGTAGGATAGTTACAGAGAGCACAGCTTAGAGACTGGGGTGCAGAAGAAATGTTGAAGAGAGCCGAGGTTGGAGACTGGGTGCAGAAGGACTGTACCAGAGAGCAGAGGTTGGAGACTGGGGTGTAGAAGGACTGTTGCAGAGAGCAGACGTTGGAGACTGGGATGCAGAAGGATCATTGCAGAGAGCAGATTTTGGAGACTGGTGTGTAGAAAAATTTTTGCAGAGAGCAGAGGTTGGAGACTGGGGTGCAGAAGGACTGTTGCAGAGAACAGAGTTTGGATACTGAGTTGCAGAAGGGCCTTTGAAGAGAAATGAGGTTGGAATCTGAGGTGCAGAATGACTGTTTAAAAAAGCAAATTTTGGAAAACGGGGTGCAGAAAAATCTTACAGAGTGCAAAGGTTGGAGACTGGGGTTCAAAAGGATGTTCCAGAGACCAGAGTTTGAAGACTGAGGTGCAGAAGAATCGTTGCAGAGAGCAGAGGTTGGAGACTGAGGTTCAGAAGGATTGTAACAGAGAGGAGAGGTTGGAGTCTGGGGTGCCGAAGGCCTGTTACAGAGAGCAGAGTTTGCAGACTGGGGTGCCAAACGACTGTTACAGATAGCACAATTTTGAGACTGGGTTGCAGAAGGATCTTACAGAAAGCATTTTTTAGACTGAGGCTCAGAAGAACTGTTACAGAGAGCAAAGTTTGGAAACTCGGGTGCAGAAAGATTTTTGCAGAGAGCCAAGTTTTCAGACTGAGGTGCAGAAGGACTGTTTCAGAGAGCAGATGTCGGATCCTAAGGTGCAGAAGGACTGTTACAGAGAGCAGAGTTTGGAGACTGGGGTGCAGAAGGATCGTTGTAGAGAGCACAGGTTGGAGACTGCGGTGCAGAAGGACTGTTACAGAGAGCAGAGTTTGGAGACTGGTGTGAAGAAGACTCTTACAGAGAGCAGCGTTTGGAGAATGGGTTGCAGAAGGATCTTAGAGAGAGCAAAGGTTGGAGACTGAGGTGCACAAGGACTTTTACAGAGAGTAGGGGGTGGAGACTGGGGTGCAGAAGGCCTGTTACAGAGAGCAGAGTTTGGAGATTGGGGTGCAGAAGAACTGTTACTGAGAGCAAAGGTTGGAGACAGGGCTACAGAAAGACTGTTTCAGAGAGCAGAGTTTGGAGACTGAAGTGCAGAAGGACTTCTACAGAGAGCATATTTTGGAAACAGGGATGTAGAAGGACCATTGCAGAGAGCAGAGGTTGGAGACTGGGGGCAGAAGGACTATTATTGAGAGCAGAGGTTGGAGACTAAGGTGCAGAAAGATCATTTCTGAGTGCAGAGGTATGAGACTGGGGTGCAGAAGGACTGCTACAGATTGCAGAACTTGGAGACTTAAGTGCAAAAGGACATTTACAGAGAGCAGAGGATTGAGACTGGGGTGCATGAGGATCGTTGCAGAGAGCAGAGGTTGGGAATGTGGTGCAGAAGGATCGCTACAGAAAGAAGAGTTTGGAGACTGGGGTGCAGCAGGACAGTTACAGAGAGCACAAGGTAGATACTTGTTGTAGAAGAAATGCTGCAGAGAACAGAGGTTGGAGACTAGGGTGCAGAAGTACTGTAGCTGGGAAAAGAGTTTGGAGACTGGGGTGCAGAAGGACTGTTATAGTTTTCAGAGGTTAATAACTGTGGTGCAGAAGGATCGTTGCAGAGAACAGAAATTGGAGGCTGAGGTGCAGAAGGATCGTTGCAGAGATAAGAGGTTGGAGACTGGGGTGCAGAAGGCCTCTTACAGAGAGCAGAGTTTGGAGACTGGGGTGCAGATGACCTGTTACCGAGAGCAGAGGTTGGAGACTGCGGTGCAAAGAATTGTTACAGAAAGCACATATTGGAGACTGGGGTGCAGAAGGATCGTTGCAGAGAGCAGAGGTTTCAGACTGAGGCTTAGAATGACTGTTACAGAGAGTAGAGGTTGGAATCTGAGGTGAAGAAGGACTGTTACAGAAAGCAGAGGTTGGTAATTGTGATGCAGAAGGACAGTTATAGAAAGAAGAGGTTGGAGACTGCGGTACAGAAGGACTGTTAGAGAGAGCAGAGTTTGGAGACTTTGCTGCAGAAGGACCGTTGTAGATAGCAATGTTGGAGACTAGCGTTCAGAAGGACTGTTACAGAGAGCATACATTGGAGACTGAGGTGCAGAAAAATTGTTACAGAGAGCAGAGGTTTGAGATTGGGGTGCAGAAGAACTGTTACAGAGAGCAAAGTTTGGAGACTGGGGTGCAGAAGGACTGTTGTAGAGAGCAGATTTTAGAGACTGAGGTGAAGAAAGACTGTTAAAAAGAACAGAGGTTAGAGACTGAAGTGAAGAAGGATTTGTACAGATAGGAGAGGTTGGAAACTGAAGTGTAGAAAGACTGTAACAGAGAGCAGAGTTTGGAAACTGGGGTGCAGAGGGTTCGTTGCAGAGAGCAGCGGTTGGAGACTGAGGTGCAGAAGCATCGCTACAGAGAGCAGAGTTTGGAGACCGGCGTGAAGTAGAATAGTTACAGAGAGCACAGTTTAAAGACTGGGTGCAGAAAATATGTTGCAGATAGCAGAATTTGGAGACTGGGGTGCAGAAGGACTGTAGCAGAGAGCAGATGTTTGAGACTGGGGTGCAGAATGACTGCTGCAAAGAACAGAGGTTGGATACTGGGTTGCAGAAGGGCTGTAGCAGAGGGATGATGTTGGAGACTGAAGTGCAGAATGACTGTTACAGAGAGGAAAGTTTGGAAAAATGGGGTGCACAAGGATCTTACATAGAGCAGAGATTGGAGACTGGGGTGCAGAAGGCCTGTTATAGAGAGCAGACTTTGGTGACTGAGTTGCAGAAGACCTTTTACAGAGAGCAGATGTTGGAGACTGGGGTGCAGAAGGATTGTTACAGATAGCACAGTTAGGAGACTGGGGTTTAGAAGGATTGTTGCATTCAGCAGAGGTTTCAGACTGAGGCATAGAAGGTCTGTTACAGAAAACAGAGGTTGGAGTCTGAGGTTCAGAAGAACTGTTTCAGAAAGCAGAGGTTGGCAATTGGGGTGCAGTAGGACCGTTATAGAGAGTAGAGGTTGGAGACTGCGGTATAGAAGGACTGTTTCAAAGAGCAGAGTTTGGAGACTGGGGTTCAGAAGGACCATTACAGAGAGCAAAGAATGGAGACTGAGGTGCAGAATTATTTTACAGAGCGCAGAGTTAGGAGACTGAGGTGCAGAAAGATCGTTGCAGAGAGAAGAGATTGAAGACTGGGGTGCTTCTGTTACAGAAAGCAGAGGTTGGCAATTGGGGAGCAGATGGACCGTTAAAAAAAGAAGAGGTTGAAGACTGCGATACAAAAGGACTGTTACAGAGAGCAGAGTTTGGAGACTGGGTAGAATACGGATCATTGCAGAGAGCAGGTGTTGAAATCTGGGGTGCAGAAGGACTGTTACAGAGAGCACAAGTTGGAGACTCGGGTGCAGATGAAATATTGCAGAGAGCAGAGTTTGGAGACCTGGGTGCAGAAGGACTGATACAGAGAGAAGAAGTTAAAGACTGTGGTGCAGAAGGATCTTACAGAGAGTAGAGGTTAGAGACTGGGGTGCAGAAGGACTGTTGCAGAGAGCAGAGGTTGGAAACTGGAGTGCAGAGGGACTGTTACAGATAGCACAGTTTCGAGACTGGTTGCAGAAGGATCTTACAGAGATCGTTTTTGAAACAGAGGTTCAGAAGAAGTGATACAAGAGCAAAGGTTTAAGACTGCGGTGCAGAAGGATTGTTGCAGAGAGCAGCATTTTCAGACTGAGGTGCAGAAGTACTGTTGCAGAGAGCAGATGTTGGATCCTGAGGTGCAGAAGGATCGCTGCAGAGAGCAGAGGTTGGAGATTTGGGTGCAGAAGGCCTATTAAAGGGAGCAGAGTTATAAGACTGGGTTGCGGAAGGCCTGTTACAGAGAGCAGACTTTTGAGATTTGGGTGCAGAGGGACTGTTTCAGAGAGCAGCGTTTGGAGCATTGGTTGCAGAATGATCTTACAGAGAGCAGAGTTTGGAGACAAAGGTGCAGAAGGACTTTTACAGAGAGTAGTGTTTTGAGACTGAGGAGCAGAAGGAACGTTGTATAGAGCAGATGTTGGAGACTGATGTCCAGACGAATTGTTACAGAGATCACAGGGTGGAGACTGGAGTGCAGAAAGAGTGTTACAGAGAGCAGAGGTTGGAGACTGGGGTGCAGATAGCCTGTCACAGATATCACAGTTTGGAGACTGGTGTGCAGAACGATATTATAGAGAGCAGAGTTTGGAGACTGAGGTGCAGAAGGACTGTTGCAGAGAGCAGAGGTTGGGGAATGGTTTGCAGAATGATTGTTGCAGAGATCAGAGTTTTCAGATTTAGGTGCAGAAGGACTGTTGCAGATGTTCGAGAGTGGGGTGAAGAAGGACTCTTTCAGAGAGCAGAACTTGGAGACTGGGGTGCAGAAGTTTTCTTGCAGGGAGAAGAGGTTGGAGACTGGGGTGCAGAAGGCCTGTTACAGATATCTCAGTTCAGAGACTGGTGTGCAGAAGGATATTATAGAGAGCAGAGTTTGGAGACTGAGGTGTAGAAGGAATGTTATAGAGAGCAGAAGTTGGAGACTGGGGTGCAGAATGATTGTTGCAGAGAGCAGAGTTTTCAGACTAAGGTGCAGAATGACTGTTGCAGAGAGCAGATGTTCGAGACTGGGGTGCAGAAAGAGTGTTTCAGAGAGCAGAACATGGAGACTGGGGTAGAGAAGGATTGTTGCAGGGAGCAGAGGTTGTAGACTGGGGTGCGGAAGGACTGTTATAGAGAGCAGAGGTTATAGACTGGGGTGCAGAAGGCAGTGTACAGAGAGCATAGCTTTGACACTGTGGTGCAGAATGATTGCTAATAGCTGGTGAGCCTCCTTCTGGACACCTTCTTTTCTGCACAGTCCATCAGGCCCTCTTTCCTCACCATGCTCTCTTTTGGCTTTGTGAGCACCTGTGACTTCCACAGTCACTCTAAGCCATGACTATCAGGCCTATCTCCTGGGAACCTGTCCCGCTGCTTCCTGGAATCTTCTTGGGGAGAACCCGCAGGTACCCAGACTCCAGGCCCAACCTCCTTTCCTCCTTTCCTCTCTGCAGACAGGCTCCTTCTCATTTTTTTTTATGTTTTAATGAGTGATCTCACTGCCACTCAGCTACCCCACAGACCAGGTGCCCTCTTGTGTCCTTGTCACCAGGAATTTAAAGTGCTCCACCCAGGGCTCCTCTTCAGAGCTTTTCTCCAAGCTCCAAATGTCACATCTTCAGTTACCAGATATTTTCTTTTAATCTTGTTTTGGCACCCGATTACTCTCCCTGACTACATGAAGGTATTCTAACCAAAGTTTATGGACTGTAGAGACTATTATGGCTTAGAAATAAGGTATCCCGCACCAAAAGCTCAGGGTCAGCCACAGTAGCAGTGTTCAGAAGTGAAATGATTAGACTGTGAGACTTGTGACCTAATCTGTGGATCCATCAATTTTGTGGGTTAATTATCTGAAAGGCCCACTGTACTGAGAGGAGTGTGATCAGGTGGAGTGTGGCTTGCGACATGCCCTGGGGCATCACATCTTGTCCCCTGCGAACTGTCTCCTCCTGTCCCATCCCCCGCCCTAACCTTCTGGCTGCCATGAGCTAGGGACGATTCCCCCCTTGTTCCCTTCCACCTTGGTGTCCCACCTAATCTCAAGCCAGCAGCAATGGGTCAGCTGGCCCCAGACCAAACCACCAAGGCAGAAGGCCAGAGTGCATCTCCCCCTCCGGGTTGTTCTGGTCAAGCCTGTGGTTACTGTGGCAACCGTGGACTGACCCAGGGAGTAGGTGTTATGAGTGGATCGGACGCACAACCGTTTCCTAAATCCACAGATCCTGTCATTTTCAGAGCTCAAGCCATTTCCTTCTGGATGGCCTGTTTCCAGCCTGCCCTCACCTAGAATGTGGTCTACCAGTGATTATTGAGATTCTCCAGCCGTCCTGGTCCTGCCCATTTGCACACCACAGCTAGCTCCTAGGCAGCCAGACCCATGGACGTCCTGCTGCCAACTGAGGAGAGAAGAGAGATTTTCTGAGGACCCTGTTAGAAGTCCACTCTTATTTTTTTTAAAGACCACACTCAGAGGGCATGTTTCAGGCAGTCCTTCACATGCGTCTTTTAGAAATCAGAATCACAATGATTTTTGTGATTCTCTCCCAGGCTCCAATAACCACCGCTCTACTCCCTACTTCTCTGAGATCAACTTTTTAGCTTCCACAAAGAAGTGAAAAACTGCTATTTCTCTTTATGTGTCTGGCTTATTTCACTTAATATAATTTCTCCCATGAGCTAGTTTTAAATAGAAACTGCACAACAAATTATTTTATGTCAGATTTAAATTTTATCCTGAAGACATAATTCGAAATGGTCACATATGTTTATGTAGGAAAATGTTCATTAAAATATTTATAGGACTGGAGATGATCTGAATGTTTAGCCAAAGGGGAGACATTAAGTTTATTTAAGAGAGATGTAAGTTTATTGATCATCTCAATAGATGCAGAAAAAGCATTTAACAAAATATAGCATCCCTACCTGCAAAACAGTAGAAACACTAGGGATAGAAGGAACTTTGTAAAAGCATTGTAAAAGCTACCTATGCTAAACCCAAGGCAGCATCATTCTAAGTGGAGAAAGGTTGAAAGCATTCACTCTAAAAACTGGAATAAGACAGGGTGCCCCCTCTTTCACCACTTCTACTCAACTTCACCCTTGAAATTGCCAGAGCCATTGGACAAAAGAAAGAAATTAAAGGTATACAAATAGGTCAAGAAGAATTCAAATCTCACTCTTTGCTGATAGGATCATGTCATCTTCTTAAATTTTTTATTAGAGCAGAATAGTTATACATAGAAGTTAGGTTGATTTGGAAAAGATCCTACGTGCATGAAATCTGATTTACTCAATTCAGTCCCCACCCCCCATCTCCCCATTTTTCCCGCCCTCATTCTCCTTTCTCTACTGATCTTTCTTTGGGTCATTTATCTGTTAATTTCTGACTAGTGCTTACTACATATACATACAGGTGCAGTCCCCTGTGGTAGACTTCCATGTGCACATAACATGATCTGCATAAGATCTTTCACATTTCCTCCCTTCCCAAACCTCTCCGCCCTCTCATTCTCTTTCTACTCCACTGATCTTCCCTGTATACTTAAGATAGCCAGTCCAACCCCACTTCATCAACTTCTTTCCTCTATTTTGCTCTGGCCCTGATAATTTCAGCATTGTACAGGAATAGTTAACTTCTGCCTTTCCGAACACAGAGATCAAGATTGATGTAAAATGAGAAAAACTCTACATTGGAAAACACTGAAGGCAACACCGACTGATTCTGCAGATGATGACTCTGCTTTGTAAATTTTTTTCTTAACATTTGCAATGAACATGAACTTCTCCAAAAATCCTATGTTTAAATAAAAGGACAACAGAAGAAAGAGATTACTGAGACAGTGAGAAATGACTTTACACCATAATGAGGTCGGATGGCTTTTTGTTGGCTTCTAGCAATTCTCTGGTTACTCCCATCCACCATCACTCCTGCAAATGTGTGCGGCTCCATGGGTCTGATTCCCTGAGACCAGTCCCACAGGTTATCAGTCTCCAGGCTGCTTTTCATTCGATATTATTTGCCATGTTGCTGAAGATTAACAAGCCTGTTTGGGGTGCTCTAAGTCAATTCTCATCATGGTCTCTTTTTCTCTGTTGTGTAGCTATGATACCATTGGAAATGAGCAATCAATCATTTGTCAGTGAATTCATCTTCTTTGGATTTTCCAACCACTCCAACCTACAGGGTTGGTTCTTTCTGATCTTTCTGGTCATTTACCTGACCACTCTCCTGGGGAACATGCTCATAATAGTGGCCACCAGGGTCAGTCCTGCTCTCCACACTTTCATGTACTTTTTCCTCAGCAATTTGAGCTTCTTGGAAGTCTGCTACACATCCACCACCCTACCAGTACTGCTGGTGAACTTCTTCTTGGAGAAGAAGGCCAGTTCTTATTAGAGCTGCCTTTCCCAGATCTTCTTCTTGGTGACAAGTGCTGGCACAGAAGGCGTCTTACTGCTGTGTGGCCAGTATAACTGCTGTGTGGCCACCTGCCGTCCTCCTCAGTACCCAGTCATCATGAGTGTGAAGGTCTGTGTTGGCCTGGTGACTGGGTCCTGGCTGTGTGGGATGGAGAATTTGGTCACACACACGATGCTGGCTATCACACTCACTCTGTGTGGGCCCCACCAGATCAACCACTTTCTCTGTGACACCCCATTGCTCCTGAAGCTCTCCTGCTCAGACACCTCTGTCATCGAGTCTGCGCTCCATGTGGTCAGTGCCACCATGGGCCTGAGCCCCTGCCTCTTCTCTGCAGGCTCCTATGCACTCATCACGGCGGCCATCCTGGGGATTCCCTCATCCCAGGGCAGGAGGAAGGCCTTCTCCACTTGTGCATCCCCCCTCACTGTCGTGGTGGTCTTCTATGAAACAGCCAACTTCCACTATGACAGGCCCAGAGAAGGCTGGACATGGACACCCTGGTCTCTGTGCTCTTCTGTGGGGTGACCCCCATGTTGAAGCCCATCATTCACAGCCTGAGAAGCAATGAGGTCCAGAGTGCCCTGAGGAAGCTTGCTGGGAGACAGACTGTATAGTAAGATTAGAACTAGATGATGGTTTCATTCTAGGAAATGTCTTAGTTTGTTGTCTTTTCTCCATCTGTGCCCCAAAGAGCTGTTTGATGACTCTTTTTTTTCTCCTACCTTTAAACTCCATAGAAAACAATTTCTTCACCAGGTCAGGAGCATCAGCAGGATCATAAAATTAAGGGGCACGAAGTCATACAGGGTTTGTTTAAGGATCAGCCCTTAGCAGGAGTGAATCAGCTGAAGATAGTGGGGATGCTTTTAATATTGTGGATTCTGATATCTGTCCATCTGGCAAAGTATATAACATGAAGGAAAAACTTCATATGCCATGCGAAATCCATCCCAATAAGTGTACACCCACCCTGACCCCTTCTCTCCCTAGCAGGAAAAAAAAGCAGTCTTGAGATTTCAGCCACCCAAAACTTCTTAGCAGAAATCTCACTCTGAACTTCGCTCACCCACATCCCAGAAAAGAGAGGACGCTGATCTTCTCAATGCATGCTGGGAACAGGTGATTTCCAAGACATTAATGTATCCAACAGCGAATTAACTGCTCTCCATTGTTGCAGTTGAACTCAAGCCGTTGCCCTTGAGGTGTGTTTGCACACTGAGGAGTCCCAGAACAGCTGCAGAGGAAAGGCACGATGCATATTCCCAACAGGTCGGCCCCAGACCTCTATAAATGTCCATCACAGGAGAATGAATTGTGAGAGATCAGAGGATTTTGACTCCTTCATGAGGCCACAGATATGCGACAGGCAACTCTCAGAATAACAAGTACCTTTTCTGGTGAATGGAGACAAAAAGCCAGTTTTACCAAGAGCTTTCTTTGCAGCCCAGGTGCTAGTATGAAGAGCAGCAAGGGCCACACCAAAACCAGAAATCTACGCCTCTCTGTGAGAGTTGCTGGTAAGTAGTATATTTACCATCACAATTTTCAAAAACACTATCCCAGAATCAGGATATACCTACACCTTAAAAACATATTACAGAATATTGTACATATTTTCATTACCATTTTGATGGCATTTATTTAATGACCTTTCATAGCACCTTTTCTATGTGTGTCTAAGTTTCCACAATACTACTTGTATTGCCAGAGTAGAAATAACTTCAGAGGTTATCACAAAACCTGAGGGATTTAGCATGATCCCTCCAGTACTGGAAGAAAACCCAAAACATAACCAGAAACCCTGGGATTCCTAAATTCCTTAAGTGAGATGATGAGTGTGGAAAATTACTTCTGGTAAACAATAGATAATGCTTAGTGTTAATCCTCTGCTTTTGATGAGCAGGACAGAAAGGAATAATTTTTAGGGAGAAAGTATAAGGACACATTCCCATTATGATACAATATAGCATAACAATAGACCTACCAAAATATCTGTTTAAATAATAATCATTATTGTAGGAAAGTTATGTTTAGAAACGTATTCATTCACTAACTAGGGGTTTTCATCTTTATCTTACAACACATGGATGCTTGGGAAGGGAAGTTGCAAGCAATTTATTAACTGTAATAAATCCCTGAAGCTTGTGAGTAATCTACTTGATACACAACCTCCCTCCTTTAGAAATATTATATTTTCGGGTCACTCATAAATGACTTCATTCTCGGTCACCTGACTTTCAGATGACTGATTGAGAATGAAAGATGCAGAGCTGCTTGTTCTGTGGGAACTGAGCCGATGGTCTCCATAAGGGATATGTCTAGGAGACAGAAGACACTGAGTTCCTCAGAAGCCGCTGGGCTATGCTGCCTCACTTATGCCCACAGAGGCTTTATTTTTCTCAGCAAGATATCTGCACCAGAACCACTGAAAAGAAATGTACTCTCGCATCTGTCAAGTCTCTGTTAGATCCTTTAGGTCCCACACAGTACCGTCTTTAAAGAATCTCTTAAAAACTCTGCTCCATGAATGTACTTGCAGACCTTCTTCATTCTTCAAACCTTTACTGAGTGCACATTTACACAAGGTGTTGCCCTGGTGTTTAGAACACAATTGAGAGTCCCAACAAGGACCTGGAGGAGCGCATATTCAAGATGGAATTAGGGGCTTTGACAAGTATTAAGTGCTCCATTCCCAGAGCTGCCCAAGCAAACACTAAGGAAAAATAATGATAATTTGTAGATTACATAGAATTGTTACCAAGTTTCCTGAACATATTGAGTTAATCTTCCCATTAGATTGTAAGTTGGTTGAAGGACAGTGTCGGAGACCAGCTCCAACAGGGGGTCTCAGGAGAGGAATGGATGGTGAGGAGTCGGTGAAACAGGGGGTGGAGAAACAACACAGACACCAAAGTGAAGGTGTTGATCCCAATCTTTACTTGTGAAGTTGATCATATATACTTTTCATTTTGGCAGGCTTACAGTACAAAATATTACATAGCTACAATTAGAATAGAAGAATGTATCTTGGCTTATGCATAAGCAAGCATTTGTACATTCAGTTCGAGTTTTGCTTTGAGCTTTTTCTGCTTAGTTAACTTTTAATAATAGTTAAAAATGTCCCAAACTATTGGCCTATACCTTGACTATTCTTTCTTGACTTACTGAATGGAACCGGTGCCATGGTTATGGCAAGTAGTTGATTTGTTATTACTTGTAATCAAACAAAAGTAAGAGCACAAACCATTGTGCACCAGAACAAGAACAAGTTGCCCAGTACTAAGCACTAATCTATCTTCTTAACATTAATTTTGCTTCTCTAGATTTTAATTTAATTTCTCAAAAACTTCCTTGACAGGAATACAGCGAGTTTTCCTTAGACATTAACAATTTACACTCCACAGCTGAATCATGGCATTTAGAGCAAACAGATCTATTCTTTAGAAGTAGTTGCATTAATTGGGAAAGTCATGATTTTTCCTTTATACTTAATGGTCATATGAGAAATCAAAACTATACTTATTAAACGAATACAAAAACAAATCAGCCCCTTCCCAGAAACATACTGCGCTCCTCCAGAGGATGGACGCCTTGCACCATCCACCTCAGTAGGGCCTTGCCATTGCCTGAGTCAGGGGAGGGGCGCAGCAGGACAGGGATCAGATCTTATCTTCTTTGGGTTTCTTAGTAGATCTGGCTTAGGACTAAATTAGACCCTGTATAGAAACAAAATTGGTTTTAATTGAAACTGACCACTACCAAGAAAAGAAATTTTAAAATCCTAAATGGAATAGAGAATTTGTTTATTCTGAAGAATTTTATAACTAGAAAGCTCTGACATATCATAAAAGGTAATAATTTGTCTTCCCTTTCCCCTTTATGCTAGAAGAAGCACAGGTGAAATAAAAAGAACTGAAAGAACTGGCACAGTGGTGCACGCCTGTAACCAAGAAGCTCAGGAGGCTGAGGCAGGAGGATAGTGAGTTCAAAGACAGCCTCAGCAAAAACAAGGCACCAAGAAACTCAGTGAGACCCTGTCTCTAAATAAAATATAAAATAGGGCTGGGGATGTGGCTCAGTGGTCAAGCCCCTGAGTTCAATCTCTGGTAACTGCACCCCTGAACCCCAGCCCCCAAAAAAACAGAACTGAAAGATATGTTAAATGCTGAATTGAGTGCTGAATCTCCAAGACAGGAGGGAGGCTTTTTCCTGGTGAATTTGTTAAGATTTTTTTTTTTAAAGAGAAAGTGAGAGAGGGGGACAGAGAGAGAGAGAGAGAGAGAGAGAGAGAGAGAATATTTTAACATTTATTTATTTTTTCTTAGTTCTTGGCGGACACAACATCTTTGTTGGTATGTGGTGCTGCTGAGGATCGAACCCGGGCCGCACGCATGCTAGGCGAGCGCGCTACCGCTTGAGCCACATCCCAGCCCCATTTGTTAAGATTTTAAACCTACAAGTTAAGGGTCAGGGCATCCCTGCATGTTAGGTGAAAAAGCCCAGCCACCGCCAAAGTGTGTCCTTGAACCAGCATCACTGGGAACACTTGGAACTCACTGACTGAGGCCAACTGTTCTGCACAATGACCTCTGATCTTTCCCACGGCTCCAAGCATCCACACTACATGGAAGGATATGAGGACAACTCTGGGCCAGGCCAGACAGCTCATAGATTTCACAGTAATAAATTCACATTGCCACAAGCACCTGAAATCATTCAGATTTTTTTCTGAATAAATTAACCTTGTGCTGTATGTGTTTGTGTGTGTGTGTGTGTGTGTGTGTGTGTGTGTGTGTGTGTGTGTGTGTTTTAAGCAATTTACTGGGAAACATGAAAATTGGATTTAAAATTTTTAATCATTGCTTGTGCTATTGAGATCAAATAGGAATCATTGTTTCCCTGATTTGCATAAGGGTTTTCATGATCACACCATTCTTCCTCGTTTTTGTCATGCCCATTTTTTTTTTTCGTTTGAGGAAATGAATCCCTAAGGTTAGTCAGCAAAACATTTCATTTATTGCCAAAGCAAAAAAAAAAAAAGTTCTTCTTTAAGACTCTAGACGAATTTATTTTATTTTGTTTATATTTAGATTTTAAAATTAGTTGTGCTTAACTGAAGCACCGACTTTCTATTGAAATTTAAATACTTTAAGCTTCTTAAGGCCCTGAGATTTAGAATTTTATTGAAAGCTGTGTTGGCCTATTAATCATGTGCAATGAATTATTAGAACCAAAGACAAGAATGTCTGGGCATTGAAGATAATAAGACAGTTTACTAATATATGGTATTATCATCAGGTAACAAAGTATCACTACAAATAATAGTTATTACATGATAAATTTTCTGAGTCAATTTCTTTTTTGTTGCTTAAATCATAAATGTTAATACATATTAAATGTACAAATTAATGTACATTATGCAAATTAAAGGGTTTCATTGATGTTTCCCTACTTGCATTAATATATTGTGCATTAATTTAAATTCTTTTTTCTGTAAAATGGGGATAATAGGTTATCTTATAGGTTGTTGTGTAAACCAAATAAGTTAATGCATGTAAAAGTCTTATAGGTATTTAATATGTGTTAGGTATTTTTATCTAATGTGTGTCTCTATTTGTTACTCAATTTGAAAAATCCTGATTGGATTCAGGTATGTAAAAATTCATCTTTTCAAAGAAATTCACTGAGTTTTGATAAAATGGATTATCCGAAATTCAATCTAATTTTTACAGAAAACATGCCACTTTTAAACTACCTTAAACAAGGTTTTTAAAGTCAGGCATTTATGTGTATTGAAGCAATCTAAGAAGACTCACACTCAAATTATTTTTCTATGAAATATGCCCTAGATGATTATGATGATTATGGTTATTATTATTGCAGAGAAGAGGGTTTACTATTAAGTTGATCTAATTCCTATGCTGCATAATATAAATTCTAAGGAGCAAGTACATATTGTGTCACAAAGTGTCATTCATGAGTTATGATTGATAATAATGGATTCTAATGGTGACCATGATGATGATTCAATCTAATGACCTACATTAATAAAGAGCATAGAGGATAAGAAAATTTGTTTGGGTATCATCCTTCACCCTACCCCACACCCGTGACCTACAAGAAATTAGCCAGTAAAACCAAGGAAAAACTTATATGTAGATAAAATTATATAAACATACAGTGGGAGATTTTTTTAATGCCCCATGAAATTGTCCCTCCTGAACTGACCTTTATATTTAAGACCTTTACAATAGCAGTATGCACAACTTCAGAGATTGTATTTTTAAATCCCTGAACATTTACGTTTAGTTTTCCCTTTTACACATCCACAGACCATGTACCAATTTCCCATAGTAAAATCTGCTGGAACTGCCTTCTATGTAAAATTTTATTTTTTTTTAAAACATCTAGATATCTACCTATAAAATAGATTGTCATATTGATCTTTTTGATATGGGGAGTTAAAAGAAAGTACATGTGACTGATTTCTAAATGACTTGAAGTTCATCCAGGTAGTTGATAGAGAAAACAAAGAATGTAAGAAATGTCAAGTACATGTAGCTTCCAGCTCCATTTCAAAGTTGATTTATTGTAAATCAATGCTAATAAGGTAACCTCTTGTTTAGGGAAATTATTTAGAGGAAGCGATACCTACAACTGAACTAGATAATGTGGTGTTTTTAGTCATTTCTAGATACACTTTTACTACAATATTCGTGAACACCAAGTATCACAAGAATTTCTACTTTCTCTATTTTCTTCTCTACTTTCTCTATTTTCCTGGGGGATTTCATATTCACCCTTTTCTGTAACAGTTGCCTTCAAGACAATGACTCCCAAATCAACACCTGCAGTTCTAGGCTGTCTGTGAAGGGCATTTCCACGTGATTATCTCACAGATGACTCACATTCAACATTACTCAAATCAAATCCACCAAAGCCTCCTCTACATCTGCTATTCCTCACATATTCCTGTTTTTCTGAGTGATCCCACCAGCTAGCCAGCCTGCCCAAACTGATTTGTTGTCTTTACCGTGTCCTCTTCAACTAGGACTTTAAAGTTCTCTATATCCTTCTCTATGAGGGCTTCAGAGATTTTCTCCCACCTTCAACACAGCACGTCTTCAGATACAGACCACTTCATTTTGATCTTGTTTTAGAACTCAGATCACTCTTTTGAACTAAACAGGTGTGTCTAAAACCTGGGGAACCAGGTTTCACAGGTATCGACCCCTGCTCCTTGGACTCACACGCACAATTCCATGAGTGGGTCTATCTGAATGTTCTAGACCTAGAGATCTGATGATTTTTTAAAACCCAGTCTTTCTCTCTCCAGATGTCCCTGTTTTCAGTCTGTACTCACCTGAAAGAGATTTATGGTCCCCTATTGTTGATACTCTGCAATCATTGATGTCCATGCTCACACCCAAGCCTGTCTTCCAGAGACACACCTGGGTTCTCTGGTGGCCCATGGCATGGTGGGGGGTGGGACGTTTTCCGAGGTTTCTATTGCAAAGTACCTTGCTTAGAAATCAGGCCTGACACAGCTTCACAGAGCCTATTCCCGGCCCCATAGGCTGATACCCTGCCACCTCCCCTGAAGTAGCAGGCTCCTCAGAATGACCCAGGGCTTGGCAGCATCCACTGGTACTATCCCACCAGCCCCTTGAAACCCAGATGGAGTCTCCATAGAAACAGGGTACATCTCTAGTGAAATGGGCTCCCTCCTACTGCCCCAGTGTGATGCAGCTCTCAGAGAAGCTCAATAGTGAGGGTCTTTCCATTTATAGCAATTAGGATAACCAAGTGTTCTGAGCTTGCTGAGCCTTAGATGGCATATTCCTGCTATATTCTTTGAGATTTCTGCCATCTATGTTGCCTGAGATGCCAACTTGCCATCGCACTAACTATACGACAGTGTTCTCAGTCAAGACCAATCCCACAACCAATAACACACACACACACACACACACACACACACACACACACACACATGCACACGCCCATCCATCATGGTGAGCAAGGCTTTTTATCTGTGATGCAGACCAAATGCACCCACCAATCACATTCACTGCTTCAAACAGATCGTGATCAGGAAACAACTGATGTCACTTGTAAAATGTGATATGTCCTGGACTATCACTGTGGTAAAAAAGAAGTAGAGAAATGCAAAAAATGGGAGAAAATAATTAACCTCTTAGAGACCTAAAAAAATATTTAGATGTGGTTCAAACCAAACCTGAGTTAAAAATCATCTTGAAAAAATGCTTTCACTTCAATTATCAATTTACTTACTTACTTACTTACTTACTGCAGTACTGGGGATTGAACTCAGTGGCACTCTACCATGAAGCTGTATCCCTGGCCCTTTCAATTATTTGGGGTGGAACGGCTTGCAGAGTTTCAAATTTATGATCCTCCTGCCTTAGTCTTCCAAGTACCTGGAATTACAGGCAGGTACCACTCTTCCCCATTAATTACTTATTTTTAAAATAAGGCTATTTTAAAAAATTGAACTATAATTTGTACTCAAAGAATGCACAGATCTAAAGTGTACAGGTTTATAATATATTACATATATATATGAACTACCAAAAATCAGGATATAAAACATTTCCATCACTTTAGAAAATTTCTTCATGCTTCAACTGATATCACCCCTGAGCTCCAAACAAAAAAAAGACCACCATTATTACTTGACCATTATAGCTGTTTTGCTAATTTTTGTACTTTATTTAAAGGAAACATACAGTATATATTTTGTATCTGGCTTCTTTCATTCAGAAGAATTTTTTAGATCTGTCAATGTTATTAATGTTCCAGTATTTGTGTTTCTAAAGTAACTGAATTATTCCACTGCATGATAAACCGTGATTTGTCTTTTGTCCTTCTGCTGAAGCCATAATATTTGTTTGAGTTATTATGAATTTTTACACAAGAATTTTTGTGAACTGTGCATTAATTTCCTTGGAAATATGCTAGAAAAGGGATTGTTTTGAATAGAATAACAACATTTTTAACTAAATTAAAAATTACTAAATATTTTTGAAAAGTAAGTGTATAGATTTCAAATTTCACCTTGAGTGTCTATCGAAATAGCTAGAAAGCATGTTGTTTTCATCATTATAATAACCAAAAAGAGCAGAAGAAAATGCAAATTAATGACTTTCCTTGACTTTATTAGGGATGAAGATTATAAGGCAAACAACTAACCGAAGTCTGGGGAGAGATAAGCAACCAAAATAATCCAGGCATTTTTTTAACTATGGGAGAACCCACTAGATACATAGGATTTTATTTATAAAAAAAAAACTTAAATAAAAAATAGTTAATGGAGTTCTAAAGACTAAGTATAGACTGGTTTAAGAGCATAAAGACCTAGAGGACTATAGACATAAGATGCTTGTATTTTTTCTTTTTCTCCATGGATTCCACCAAATGCTTCCAGGACGATAGGGAAGTATTCTAAGAAAGTGTCTTTAACGGTATCATTTCTTGGATAGGTGGAGGGACAAAGAGCAGCAACAGCAGCCAAAACTCCTCCCAGACCCATTTCCTAATTTTTTGCATAGAATAAAAGCTGTAATTTTCAGGGGCAGGAGTAACAGAAACTGTTACATTAGGACACTCAAAGGAAAACCTTTGCAGCTATGGAAAGGAACAGATCGAAATTTCTAACGTCGGGAGGAATAAGAACTAGGCTCAGCCATATTGCTAGAAAGTGGGTCACTGTGAAGGCCATATCCCTGTGACTGAGTTTACAGTACCTAAGGCAGGGCTTCCTGGAAACAGCAGAAATCCCTTCTCTGTTTCCCACTAGTCCACTAACATGCATTGACTGAAAATAACAGTAGAATACAGCTGAGAATTCTTCAAGAAATAGATTATCTCTGGAGAACAGCGAAGATAGAATACACAAAAGCAAAAAGGGAACAATATTAACAAACTGAACTCAGCCATATAGAATAAGGATAACATTACAGTCAATTGAGATCAATCCCAGAATGCAAGGCTGGTTCAATATTAAAAAATTCAATCAACCGAATTTCCATAGTAACAGACTAAATAAGAAAATATATATATCATTTCAATAGATGCAGAGAAAATAAAAAAATTCAATATCTATTTATGATAAAAACTATAACAAATGAAACTAGGGGCAAAGTCCAGTGGTAGAGTGCATGCTTAGTATGCATAAGCCTCTGAATTCAAAACCCAGCACACATACACACACACACACAAAAAAAAACACTAGTAAAAAATGGATAGACATTTTCGAAATTGATAAAAGGCATTGAGCAAATGTAATGTGCCAGACACATAGCTTATATTATCTCAAAACTTTTTTCAGCAGTTGTGAAATAGACATCATTAATATCCTAAGCAAAGAACAAACTGAGGAATAGAGATGAGCTGACTTTTTTACAAACAACATCTGTAAACAACAGATGGATTTCAATCCACATCTATCTGGACCAAGAGCCTACTGTTTTACTATAATATTTTTCATTTAAGATTGAAAAAGAAACAGAAATTTTAGTTGAAAACAATGGATCACGGATTAGCATGGGTAACATGATAGAAAATCAGTAATTGTATCAATCATTTTTTTTCATGAAATGTAATATTTGTTGAGGTAAATCTTATAATACAAAAGACGAAAAACACCTAAGTATATATCATTTGTAAAAATTTCTTGTATCTTATAAAACTTAAAAAAATAAAAGTTTCTACTGAAAAAAATAGATCAATGTATTTAAAAGCAGGTTACTTATAATTTTACTTTTAAGAAATAATCAGAGATGATCACAGATACATATGTATGAAAGCTTCTATTCCAATATTTATGATAGTAAATGAAATGGAAGGTTTTTATGTTCAATAAAAAGGGAGATATTAACTTAATTTCATGTTAGGAAATTAAGATTACAAGGCAAACAACTAAATAGAGTACAACAATATTGGAAAATTTTGCATTGGATATTTTAAAGATAGATAGTTGTAGAATGGGATGAATGCAAACAGAGCTTTTATTTTGTGACCTGTTCTATTCTTCTTAATAACTTTCTACATTTTCTTCATTTTTCCACAATGAAAACGTATTACTTGAAATAACAGACATACAAAAGAATTCATCACAGTGAAGCACAGTGTTAGGAGGGAGATACTGCAGATTCAATGAGACACAGGGGTTGATAGCTGGTTGTGCATTTTGACCAAGTCTCCATTTATTCTTACAAAAGAGCACCCATGCAAAAGTCTGTGAGAAGTTATGCTCTCTCTAAAGTCACTCTTATACATCTCTTTCCAGAGTCCAGGCATCTCTGTATACAATACCATTTGCCATGTTGCTGAAGATTAACAAGCCTGTGTGGGGTGCTCTCAGTCCATTCTCGTCATGGTCTCTTTTTCTCTGTTTTGTACCTATAATACCATTGGAAATGAGCAATCAACCATTTGTCACTGAATTCATCTTCTTGGGATTTTCCACCCACTCCAACCAACAGGGCTGGTTCTTTCTGCTTTTTCTGGTCATTTACCTGACCACTCTCCTGGGGAACATGCTCATAATAGTGGCCACCAGGGTCAGTCCTGCTCTCCACACTCCAATGTACTTTTTCCTCAGCAATTTGAGCTTCTTCGACATCTGCTAAACATCCACCACACTCCCAGTACTGCTGGTGAACTTCTTCTGGGAAAAGAAGGCCATTTCTTATGAGGGCTTTTTTTCCCAGATCTTCTTCTTGGTTACAAGTGCTGCCACAGAAGGCTTCTTACTGGCTGTGTGGCCAGTATGACTGCTGTGTGGCCACCTGCCGTTATCCTCAGTACCCAGTCATCATGAGTGTGAAGGTCTGTGTTGGCCTGGTGACTGGGTCCTGGCTTTGTGGGCTGGTGAATTTGGTCACACACGTGGTGCTGGCCATCACACTCACTCTGTGTGGGCCCCACCAGTTCAGCCACTTTCTCTGTGACACCCCATTTCTCCTGAAGCTCTCCTGCTCAGACACCTCTGTCAACGAGTCTGCGCTCCACATTGTCAGTGCCTCCATGGGCCTGAGCCCCTGCCTCTTCACTGCAGGCTCCTATGCACTCATCATGGCGGCCATCCTTGGGATTCCCTCATCCCAGGGCAGGAGGAAGGCCTTCTCCACCTGTGCGTCCTTGTTCACTCTCGTGGTGGTCTTCTATGGAACAGCCAACGTCCACTATGACAGGCCCAGAGAAGGCTGGACATGGACACCCTGGTCTCTGTTCTTTTCTCTGTGGTGAGCCCCCTGTTGAGCCCCGTCATTCACAGCCTGAGAAGCAATGAGGTCCAGAGTTCCCTGAGGAACCTGGCTGGAGGGTGTGCATCCCTTTGCACGATCAAAGTCTAGACCAATCTTCAAACTGGAGTATACAGTCATCTGAAAAAAGATGCCTCCCAGCGACTTGTAGGCACTTGGTTAGAGAGTCTGTATCTGGAGCTTTAACTCCAACTCCCGCTTTTAAAATCTCTGAGATTGGCATTGCATTAAACCTATAGAGAACTTTTGGTAATATCGCCATTTTGATAATGTTAGTTATGCCTATCCATGAACAGGGTATATTTTTCCATCTTCTAAGATTTTCTTCTACTTCTCTTTTTAGGGTTCTGTAGTTTTCATTGTATAAATCTTTCACCTTTTTTGTTAGGTTGATTCCCAAGTATTTTATTTTTTTGGAGGATATTGTGAATGGAGTGTTTTTCCTCATTTCCGATTCAGAAGTTTTGTCGCTGATATACAGAAATGCCTTTGATTTATACGTGTTGATTTTATATCCTGCCACTTTGCTGAATTCATTTATTAGTTCTAGTAGTTTATTTGTAGATCCTTTTGGGTCTTATAAGTATAGAATCATGTCATCTGCAAATAGTGATAATTTAAGTTCTTCTTTTCCTATTTTTATGCCTTTAATTTCTTTTGTCTGTCTAATTGCTCTGGCCAGTGTTTCGAGAACTATATTGAATAGAAGTGGTGATAGAGGGCATCCCTGTCTTGTTCCAGATTTTAGAGGGAATGCCTTCAACTTTTGTCCATTCAGAATGATGCTAGCCTGAGGCTTAGCATAGATAGCTTTTACAATGTCAAGGTAAATTCCTGTTATCCCTAGTTTTTCAAGTGTTTTGAACATAAAGGGATGCTGTACTTTGTGGAATGCATTTTCTGCATCTATTGAGATGATCATATGGTTCTTATCTTTAAGTCTATTGATGTGGTGAATAACATTTATTGATTTCCGTATATTGAACCAGCCTTGCATACCAGAGATTAATCCTAGTTGATCATGGTGCACAATTTTTTTGATGTGTTTTTGTATTCGATTCGCCAGAATTTTATTGAGGATTTTTGCATCCAGGTTCATTAGAGATATTGGTCTGTAGTTTTCTTTCTTTGAGGTGTCTTTGTCTGGTTTCGGAATCAGGGTGATGTTGGCCTCATAGAATGAATTTGGAAGAGCTCCCTCTTTTTCTATTTCCTGAAATAACTTGAAAAGTATTGGTATTAATTCTTCTTTAAAGGTTTTGTAAAACTCCGCTGTATACCCATCCGGTCCTGGGCTTTTCTTGGCTGGTAGTCTTTTGATGGCTTCTTCAATTTCATCCATTGATATTGGTCTGTTCACATTGTGTGTATCCTCCTTACTCAGTCTGGGGAAATCATATTACTTAAGAAATTTATCGATGTCTTCACTATCTTCTATTTTATTGGAATATAGGTTTTCAAAATAATTTCTAATTGTCTTCTGTATTTCTGTAGCATCTGTTGTGATATTGCCTTTTTCATCCCGTATGTTAGTAATTTGAGTTCTCTCTCTTCTTCTCTTTGTTAGCATGGCTAAAGGTCTGTGGATCTTATTTATTTTTTCAAAGAACCAACTTTTAGTTTTGTTAATTTTTTCAATAGTTTCTTTTGTTTCAATTTCATTAATTTCCGCTCTGATTTTAATTATTTCTTGCCTTCTGCTACATTTGCTGTTGTTTTTCTCTTCCTTTTCTAGGGCTTTGAGATGAAGTGTGAGCTCATTTATTTGTTGTTTTTTTCTTTTTTTGAGGAATGACCACCAGGCGATGAATTTTCCTCTTAAAACTGCTTTCATTGTGTCCCATAGATTCCGATATGTTGTGTCTGTATTTTCATTTATCTCTAAGAATTTTTTGATTTCCTCCTTTATGTCTTCTGTAACCCATTGATCATTCAGTAACATATTGTTCATTTTTCATGTTATGTAGGATTTTTCCTTCCTTCTTTTATCATTGATTTCCAGTTTCATTCCATTATGATCAGATAAAATGCATGGTATTATCTCCATCCCTTTATATTTACTGAGGGTTGCCCTGTTGCATAATATATGGTCTGTTTTTGAGAAGGATCCATGTGCTGCTGAGAAAAAAGTATATCCATTTGATGATGGTTGATATATTCTATATATGTCAGTTAAGTCTAGGTTATTGATTGTGGTATTGAGTTCTATAGCTATTGCCCTTCTCGGGCTATTCCCTGAAGACCTTAAAAGAGCATGCTACAGGGATGCTGCCACATCGATGGTCATAGCAGCACAATTCACAGTAGCTAGACTGTGGAACCAACCCGGATGCCCTTCAATAGATGAATGGATAAAAAAATGTGGCATTTATACACAATGGAGTACTATGCAGCAATAAAAATGTCAAAATCATAGAATTTTCAGGGAAATGGATGGCACTAGAGCAGATTATGCTTAGTGAAGCTAGTCAATCCCTAAAAAACAAATACCAAATGTCTTTTTTGATATAATGAGAGCAACTATGAACAGAGCAAGGAGGAAGAGCAGGAAGAAAAGACTAACATTAAACAGAGTCATGAGATGGGAGGGAAAGGAAGAGTAAAGGGAAATTGCATGGAAATGAAGGGAGACCCTCATTGCTATACAAAATTACATATAAGAGGTTGTGAGGGGAATGAGAAAATAAACAAGGAGAGTAATGAATTACAGTTGATGGGGTAGAGAGAAAAGATGGAAGGGGAGGGGAGGGGGGATAGTAGGGGATAGGAAAGGTAGCAGAATACAACAATTACTAATTGAGCATTATGTAAAATTGTGGATGTGTAACCGACGTGATTCTGTAATCTGCATTTGGGGTAAAATTGGGAGTTCATAACCCACTTCAATCTAATGTATGAAATATGATATGTCAAGAGCTTTGTAATGTTGTGAACAACCAATAAAAAAATAAAAAATTAAAAAAAATCTCTGAGACTCCTTTCTCTCCCCTCTTTACACAAACACCCTTTTCCCACTTTCAGGTTCAAGTGTGTCGGACACCGTGTGTGGGTGTTCAGCACCATCTCTGTCCTGTGTTCTCCCCACACCGAAAAGACAGAAAGTACGAGAACCTCGTGTCCCACACTCCCCCGAAGGCAGGCCTCTATTTTAAGAGGTTCTGTCAAGATCAGCCAAACACTAGGCAGACAGGAAGAAAGGAAAGGAAGAAAGCGGGTTTTTTTGGATCCTATAGAAGCAGCAGCAAACCAGCCCTGTAGAGGCAGGAACTAATCTCCTTGGTGCCAGGAGCTGTGTGTGCAGGCTCCTAGACAGCTGTTCCTGAATGTAGGTCACAGTAGTGTGGAATGAGCGTCTCTTTCCAGGGAAGCTAGGGTTTCCATATGGGGTGGTGTCACCTGCCCTATTTTCTTTTTTTCTTCCAGATCTCCCAAACATTTTGTAACTTTTTTCTGTGTCAACTTCCTCTACCCTAAGACATCAAGAGTCGTTTTTCATCTCTACCTGACCACGGTGGCACTGACCAAAATAATGGTTTACATCAGAGATGGTTCTAGATAACAGATCAGATGAGGTAGGTTGGATGTCTTACCTGAGGGAATTGAATATGTTGATGATGTCACAGCCCATGGGAAAAGAGACCTGATAATTTCTGGTGTGCAATGACCCAACAGAGACTTTAAGTTATCGTGGCCTGAAATCAAATGTCTATGCAAAACTGAGCTTTGGAATAACACCATCGATCTCCAGGGTGGGAATGAACATTACAGCATGACTACAGACTGCTGTTACTGACTGGAGTGGGAGACTTACAGAAAGAAAATGATAGGTTCAAGCATTATATTCCTCCTTCAAGTCAGGTTCAGATCATGAGAAATATTTTCTCATTGGAAACCGATAAAGGTTAATATCAGAATAAAACATCCAATTCTTCAAATTGCAGAAGTACAAAGAAAATTATAAATCCACAATTTCTTCAGGTCTATCTTATATCAATTAGGACATTAATGAGGGAATGATTGAGACCCTGTTAATTAGAATGGCAAAATACCAGTGGAATTAGACAAATCTCAGAGCCTTGAACCCTGAAATCTCCATTAAGCCTCTTTGCTGTCAGAAGCAGCCCCTCCTCCCTCGAGGAGACTAGCTTTCCCTAAATTGAAGACCCTATGTTTACTCTACCTGGGCAGTTGTCTTTTTTTTTTTTAAGAGAGAGTGAGAGAGGAGAGAAGAGGAGAGGGGGGAGAGAGAGAGAGAGAGAGAGAGAGAGAGAGAGAGAGAGAGAGAGAGAATTTTTAATATTCATTTTCTAGTTCTCGGCGGACACAACATCTTTGTTGGTATGTGGTGCTGAGGATCGAACCCGGGCCGTACGCGTGCCAGGAAAGCGCACTACTGCTTGAGCCACATCCCCAGCCCAATTGTCTTTAAGATGCTCATCGATCATCCCACATTATCACCAGACTGTTAATTGGGGTCTGATCTTAGAACGCCTCAGGTAAGAGTATAAAATATAGCCCAGGAGAGTATAAGGGTCACACGAAAATAAAAGGTAAATATTTTATGTATTTTGTTAATAGGAGCCTTAAGAATATATAAGAGAATTTGTTTGAGTCTTCTAGACCATAGAAGTCAGGACATATTGCTGGATCATTTTGAATGCAGTCACAGGGACGTAATCACCAGAAATGTTAGGGCCAAGGAATTTCCTGAGCCACAGGGAGTGGCTATTAGACTCTCTTTGGTTGATGGACTGAAATCTGGACTCAGTGTTTGCTTAAGTTCAATGACCAATATGATCTTGGAATAATGGAGAGGATGGTGATCAGAAATAAATAAGGTGTGGATGGCGTGTTATGTGACCCCTTCCCTGGCCTCACAGCTGGATCTGGAGGAGGGCCTGGAGCACCAGCCTTTGCCAAAGCCTCGTGGACATGCGTTCAGAAGGCAGCACCAGATCCTTGTGAACCCGCAGCCGCTGTCCTCGGCAGCCTGGAAAGACATTAACAGATGGCATAGTTGAAACGGGCTCCCTGATTTCAGTGAGAATAAGGGGACCCTGAAGTAGAAGAGGCCATGTGGTGGAGCAGTGATCAGAACATTCGAATCTGTAGAGATTTTAGACAGTGGTAAATGATCGTGGTATTTATAGATGGGAAAAAATGGGCACCCTCCTAGAATAGTGCCTGTCCCATGTAATGTGAAACTCTTCTTATCACACTTCATTGGTGCATTGTAGTGGTCCATAATGGTGGAATTTGCTGACACATATTTGAACATGCACACAAAATAACCGTGAACTTTGGCCAATATCATTCCAATATTTCCCTTTTCATCACCTCCTCCCTGGTGCCTTGACTCTACTGATCTTCCTTCACCTTTCATGATGAGAATCCCTTCCCAACTTTACTTTTTTTCCCCCTCTAGATTTAACAGAGGAAAAACATACGGCCCTTAACTTTTTGAGTTGCTTATTTCCCTTAATGTTCTAAAGATCCATTCATCTTCCAGCATGACATAATTTCATTCTTCTTTATGGCTGAATGAAATTCCAGTGTGCATATACCAGATGTTCTTTATCCATTCGTCCACTGATGTCACCTCGGCTGGATCATGGGCATGTATGTGTCATTATAGTATGATGACTTTGATCCGCTGTGATAAATACCAAGCAGAGGTAGAGCTGGGTCTCAGGGTGGTCCATGGCTACTTCTGAGGAGCCTCCATCCCGATTTCCGTGGTGGTTGTGCTGATTTACGTGCCCACCAACTGGGTGAGAGTGCTCCTTTCTCTCCAATTCTCTCCTTGTCACACTCATTTCTGTTTGTATTCTTGGTGGTTGCCTTTGTCACTGAAGTGAGATGAAATCTCAGGCTAGTCTTGACTTGCAAGTATTTTCATATATTTGTTGGCCACTCACATATTTTCTTCTAAGACATGTCTGTTTAGTTCATTTTGTTTCCCATTTGGTAATTGGGTTATTTGATAATTGGATTATTTAATAATTGTGGGTTTGATGATAAGTTTATTGAGTTCTTTATTAATATTCTGTATATTCATCCTTTTTTAGAAGAGCCCCTCATAAAGATTTTCTCCCTTTCCATAGGTTCTCTCTTTATATTCTAATTGTCTGCTTTGCTGTGCAGAACCTTCTTAATTTGATGCCATCCTATTAGCTAACTTTTGGTGTTATCTTCTGAGCTTTGGCATCCTATTGAGAAAGTCATTGCCTCTGTCTGTAGGTTGGAGTATTGACTTTGTTTTTTCCTAGAAACTGCATAATTTCTGGTCTAGTGCCTGGGTCTTTAATGCATTTTGAGTTGATTTTTTGCAGAGTGAGCAATAGTTCAGGTCTCATTCTTTTGCATTTGGACAGAGGTGTAGAAGGACTGTTTCAGAGAGTAGATGTTAAAGACTGGGGTGCAGAAGAACTGTTGCAGAGAGCAGAAGTTGAAGACTGAGGTGCAGAAGGAGTGTTACAGAAAGCAGTGTGTGGAGACTGGGGTGCACAAGAATCATTGCAGAGAGCAGAGTTTTCAGACTGAGGTGCAGAAGGACTTTTGCAGAGAGCAGATGTTGGAGACTGGGGTTCAGAAAGACTTTTGCAGAGAGCAGAGATTGGAGACTGGAGTTTAGAAAGACTGTTGCAGAGAGCAGAGGTTGGAGACTGGGATTCAGAAGGCCTGTTACAGAGAGCAGAGGTTGGAGACTGTTGTGCAGAAAAACTGTTAAAGAGAGCATAGTTTGGAGACTTTGTTGCAGAAGGATCTTACAGAGAGCAGAGGTAGGAGACTGAGGTTCAGAAGGACTGTTACAGAGAGCAGAGAAAGAAGACTGGGGTGCAGGGCAGTCGTTGCAGAGGAAAGATATTTCAGACTGAGGTGCAGAAGGACTGTTGCAGAGAGCCGATTTTGGAGACTGGGGTGCAGAATGACTTCTGCAGAGAGCAGAGGTTAAAGACTGGGGTGAAGAAGGATCGTTGCAGAGAGCAGAGGTTGGAGACTGGTGTGCAGAAAGACTGTTATGGAGAGCAGAGTTTGAAGACTTGGTTGCAGAAAAATCTTACGAAAGCAGAGTTTGGAGACTGAGGTGCAGAAGGACTGTAACAGAGAGCAGAGTTAGGAGACTGTGGTGCAAAAGGATTGATACAGAAAGCAGAGGTTGGAGACTAGGTTGCAGAAAGACCATTACAGAGTGCACAAGTTTGAGACTGCGGTACAGAAGGACTGTTACAGAGAATAGAGATTGGAAATTGGGGAGCAGAAGGACTGTTTCAAAGAACAGAGTTTGGAGACTTGGTTGCAGCAGGACCGTTGAAGAAAGCAGAGGTTGGAGAAGGAATGCTACAGAGAGCAGATTTTAGATACTGGGGTGCAAAAGGACCTTACAGAGAACAAAGTTAGGAGACTGGGGTGCAGAAGGAGTGTTAAGGAGAGAAGACGTTGAAGACTGGGGTGCAGAAGGATCGTTGAAGAGAGCAGAGGTTGAAGACTGAGGTGCAGAAAAAATGTTACAGAGAGCAGAGTTGGAGAGTGAGGTGCAGAAGGATCATTGTAGAGAGCAGAAGTTGGAGACTGAGTTGCAGAAGAATCATTGCAGAGAGTAGAGGTAGAGACTGGCCTGAAGAAGGATCATTACAGAGAGCAGATGTGGGAGACTTGGGTGCAGAAGGACTGTTACAGAGATAACAGGTTGGATACTAGGGTTCAGAAGGAATGTTGCAGAAAGCAGGGTTTGGAGACTGAGTTGCAGAAGGACTGTTATACAGAGAAGTCGTTGGAGACTGGGTTGAAGAATTATGATACAGAAAGCTGAGGTGAGAGACTGGGGTGCAGAAGGACCATTACAGAGAGCAGAGGTTGGAGACTGGCGTGCAGTAGTACTGTTTCAGAGAGCAGAGTTTGGAGACAGGGGTGCAAAGGCCTGCTACAGAGAGCAGAGGTTCGAGACTGTGTTGCAGAAGGACTGTTATAGAGAGCAGAGTTTTGAGGCTGGGTTGCAGAAGGACTGTTATAGAGAGTAGAGTTTTGAGGCTGGGTTGCAAAAGGATCTTACAGAGAGCAGAGTTTGGTGACTGAGGTTCAGGACGACAGTTACAGGGAGCAGTGGTTGGAGACTGGGGTGCAGAATTTTGTCCAGAGAGCAGAGGTTTAAGACTGAGGTGCAGAAGTATTGTTACAGAGAGCAGAGGTTGGAGACTGAGGTGAAGAAATATGGTTACAGAGAGCAAATTTTGGTTACTAAGGCACAGAAGGATTGTTACAGAAAGCAGAGGTTAGAAATTGGGTTGCAGAGGGACCGTTACAGAGAGCAGAGGTTGGAGACTGCGGTATACAAAGACTGTAAAGAGAGCAGTGGTTGAAGAATATGGTGCAGAAGGACTGTTACAAAGAGCAGAGGTTGGAGACTGGGGTGCAGAAGAACTGTTACACAGAGAAGAGGTTGAAGACTGGGGTGTAGAAAGACTGTTGCAGAGAGCAGAGGTTGAAGACTTGGGTGCAGAAGGACTGTTGCAAAGAGCAGAATTTGGAGACAGAGGTGCAGAAGGACTGTTAAAGTGATCAGAGTTTGGAGCCTGGGGTGCAGAAGGACTTTTGCAGGAAGCAGGTGTTGGAGACTTGGGTGCAGGAGGACTTTTGCAGAGAGTAGAATTTGGAGACTGCGGTGCAGAAGGACTGTTCCAGATAGCAGAGTTTAGAGTCTGGGGTGCAGAAGGACCGATACAGAAATCAGAGGTTGGAAACTGAGGTGCAGAAGGACCATTACAAAAAGCAGAGTTCGGAGACTGCAATACAGGAGGACGTTCACAGAGAGCAGAGGTTGGAGACTGAAGTTGAGAAGAACTTTTTCAGAATGCAGATGTTGGAGACTGGTGTGCAGAAGAACTGTTGCAGAGAGCAATGGTAGGAGACTGAGATGCAGAAAGAATGTTAAAAAGAGCAGAGTTCGGAGACTGGGGTTAAGAAGGACTGATACAGAGAGCAGAGTTTGCAGACTGGTGTGTAGAAGGCCTGTTACAGAGAGCAGAGGTTGGAGACTGGGTACAGAAGGGCTGTTACAAAGAGCAGAGTTTGGAGACTGGGTTGCAGAAGAATATTACGTAGAGCAGATTTTGGAGACTGCAGTGCAGAAGGATTGTTACAGAGAGCAGAGGTTGGCGACTGGGGTGCAGTAGGATTATTAGAGAGAGCAGAGGTTGGAGACTGTTGTGCAGAAGAATCATTGCAGAGAGCAGAGGTTGGAGACTTGGGTGCAGAAGGACGGTTGCAAAGAGCAGATGTTTGAGACTGGGATGCAGAAGGATCTTTGCAGAGATCAGAAATTGGAAACTGGGTTGCAGAAGGACTTTTACACAGAACAGAGTTTGAAGACTGGAGTGTAGATAGACTGTTGCAGAGTGCACAGTTTGGAGACTGGAGTGCAGAAGGACTGTTATACAGAGCAGATTTTGGAGACTGAGATGCAGAAGGACTTTTACAGAGAGTAGAGTTTGGAGACTGGAGTGCAGAAGGACTGATGCAGAAAGCAGATGTTGGAGACTTGGGTCCAGAATGAACCTTACAGACAGCAGAGGTTGGAGACTGCAGTAAATAAGGACTGTTACAAAGAGCAGAGGTTGGAGACCAGGGTACAGAAGGACTGTTGCAGAGAGATGTTGGAGAATAGGATGCAGAAGGACTGTTTCAGAGAGTAGATGTTAAAGACTGGGGTACAGAAGAAGTGTTTCAGAGAGCAGAAGTTGGTGACTTGGGTGCAGAAGGATTGTTCCAGGGAGCAGAGTTTGGAGACTGGGGTGAAGAAGAACTGTTACAGAGATCAGAGTGTTGAGATTAAGGTACAGAAGCATCATACAGAGAGCAGAGTTTGGAGAGTCGGGTGCAGACGAACTGTTGCACAGAGGAGAGGTTGGAGACTGGGGTGCAAAATGACTGTT
The DNA here is from genome assembly GCF_052094955.1 of Ictidomys tridecemlineatus. Classification (NCBI taxonomy): domain Eukaryota; kingdom Metazoa; phylum Chordata; class Mammalia; order Rodentia; family Sciuridae; genus Ictidomys; species Ictidomys tridecemlineatus. The sequence goes on along the minus strand of NW_027522477.1, from coordinate 28,662 downwards.
ACAGAGAGCAGAGTTTGGAGACTGGGTGGCAGAAGGATCTCCATAGAGCAGAGGTTGGAGACTGAGGTGCAGAAGAAATGTTACTGAGAGCAATGGTTGGAGACTGGGGTTCAGAAGGATTTTTGCAGAAAGCAGAGGTTGGAGCCTGAGGTGCAAAAGGATTGTTACAGTGAGCAGAGGTTGGAGATTGGGGTGAAGAAGGACTGTTACGGATATCAGAGTTTGGAGACTGGGGTGCAGAAGGATCTTTAAGACAGCACCGGATGGAGACTGAGGTGCTGACGAACTGTTGCACATAGCAGAGGTTTGAGACTGGGGTGCAGAAGGACTGTTGCCGAGAACAGAGGTTGGAGACTGTCCTGCAGAAGGACCGTTGCAGAGAACAGAGGTTGGAGACGGGGTAGAGAAGGAATGATACAGAGAGCAGAGTTTAGAGTCTGAGTTGCAGAAAGACTGTTACAGAGAACAGAGGTTGGAGACTGGGGTTCAGAAGGTCCATTACAGAGAGCAGAGTTTGGAGACAGGATTGCAGCAGGATCTTACAGAGAACAGAGGTTGGAGACTGAGGTGGAACAGGACTGTTACAGAGAGCAGATTTCAGAGACTGGGGTGCAGAAGGATCGTTGCAGAGAACCGAGTTTTTAGACTGAGTTGCAGAAGGACTGTTGGGGATTACAGAGGTTGGAGACTGGGGTGCATAAGCATGTTTGTAGAGAGCAGAGGTTTGAGACTGTGGTGCAGAAGGACTGTTACAGAAAACAGAGGTTGGAGACTGCGGTGCAGAGGCCTGTTACAGAGAGCAGAGTTTGGTGAAGGGATGCAGAACGACTGTTACAGAGGGCAGAGTTTGGAGACTGGGTTGCAGAAGGATCATACAGAGAGCAGAGGTTGGAGACTGAGGTGCAGAAGAACTGTTACATAGAGTAGAGGTTGGAGACTTAGGTGCAAAAGGAACATTGCAGAGAGCAGAGGTGGAGACAGAGGTGCAGAAGGATTGTTACAAAGAGCAGAGATTAGAGACTGGGGTTTAGAAAGTCTGTTTCAGATAGCAGAGGTTGGAGAATGGGGTGAATAAGGACTTTCACAGGGAGCAGGTGTTGGAGACTTGGGTGCAGAAGGACTGTTGCAGAGAGCATAATTTGGAGACTGAGGTGCATAAGGAATGTTACAGAGAGCAGAGGTTGGAGACTGGGGTTCAGAAGGACTGATACAGAAAGCAGAGGTTGGAGACTGGGGTGCAGAAAGACCGTTGCAGAGAGCAGAGTTCGGAGACTGCAATATAAGAGGACTGTTACAGAGAGCAGAGGTTGGAGAATGGTTTATAGAAGAACTGTTTCAGAGTGCAGATGTTAGAGACTGGGGTTCAGAGGAACTGTTGCAGGGAGCACAGTTTGGAGACTGGGGTGCAGAAGAACTGTCGCAGAGAGCAGAGGTTGGAGACTGAGGTGCAGAAAGAATGTTACAGAGAGAAAAGGTTTGAGAATGGGGTGCATAATTACTGATACAGAACGCAGAGGTTGAGACTGGGGTGCAGAAGGACCGGTACAGAGAGCAGAGGTTGTAGACTGTGGTACAGAAGAACTGTTGCATAGAGCAGGGGTTAGAGAATTGGGTGCAGAAGGACTTTTACAGAGAGCAGAGGTTAGAGAATGGGGTGCAGAAGTAAAGTTGCAGAGTTCACAGGTTTGAGACAGAGGTGCAAAAGTACTGTTACAGAGAGATGAGGTTGAAAACCATGGTTCAGAAAAACTTATATAGAAAGCAGAGTTTTGAGACTTGGATGCAGAAGGACCATTACAGAGAGAAGAGGTTGGAGACTGCGGTACAGAAAGACTGTTACAGAGAGCAGAGGTTTGAGACTGGGGAGTAGAAAGACTGTTGCAGAGAACAGATGTTGGAGACTGGGTTGCAGCAGGACCATTAAAGAAAGCAGAGGTTTTAGACTGAGTTGGAGAAGGAATGTTACAGAGAGCACAGTTTGGAAACTGGGGTGCAGAACGACCTTACAGAAAACAGAGGTTGGAGACTGCAGTGTAGAAGGAGTGTTAAAGAGAGGAGACTTTGGAGACTGGGGTGCATTAAGACTGTTGCAGAGAGCAGATGTTGGTGACTGCGGTGCATAAGGATTGTTGCAGAGAGCAGAGGTTGGAGACAAGGGTGCAGAAGGTCGTTTGCAGAGAGCATAAGTTGGAGTGTTAGTTGCAGAAAAACAGTTACAGAGAGCAGATGTTGGAGACTCGGGTGCAGAAGGATCTTTGAAGAGAGCAGAAGTTGGAGACTGAGTTGCAGAAGAATCCTTGAAGAGAGCAGAGTTGGAGACTGGGCTTCAGAAGGATCGTTACAGAGAGAAGACGTGGGAGACTGCGGTGCAGAAGCACTGTTACAGAGAGCACATGTTGGAGACTGGGGTGCAGAAGGAATGTTGCAGAAGCAGAGGTTGGAGACTGGGGTGCAGAAGAACTGTTGCAGAGAGCAGACGTTGGAGACTGAGATGCAGAAGGACTGTTACACAGAGCAGACCTTTGAGACTGGGGTGAAGAATAATGATACAGAAAACAGAGGTGTGAGACTGGCGTGCAGAAGGACTGTTTCAGAGGGCAGAGTTTGGAGACTGGGGTGCATAAGGCCTGCTACAGAGAGCAGAGGTTGGAAATTTGGGTACAGTGGGACCATTATACAGAGCAGAGTTTGGAGACTGCGGTATATAAAGACTGTAACAGAGGGCAGAGGTTGGAGTATATGGGGGAGAAGGACTGTTAAAGAGAGCAGATTTTGGAGGCTGGGGTGCAGAAGAATTGTTACAGAGAGCAGACGTTGGAGACTGGGGTGCAGAAGGACTTTTACACAGAGCAGAGGTTGAAGACTGGGGTGCAGAAGGACTGTTGCAGAGACTTGGGTGAAGAAGGACTTTCGCAAAATTCAGAATTTGGAGACAGAGGTTCAGAAGGACTGTTGAGGAGAGGAGACGTTGGAGACTAGGGTGCACAATGATCGTTGCAGATAGCAGAAGTTGGAGACTGAGGTGCAAAAAGAGTGTTACAGAGAGCAGAGGTTGGAGACTGACGTTCAGAATGCCTGTTACGGAGAGCAGAGTGTGGAGAAGGGCTCCAGAAGGACTGCTACAGATCACAGAGTTTAGAGACTGGGTTGAAGAAGGATCTAACAACGAGTAGATGTTGGGGACCTAGGTGCAGAAGGACTGTTACCGAGAGTAGAGGTTGGAGACTGAGGTGCAAAAGGATCGTACCAGAGAACAGCGTTTTAAGACTGAGGTGCAGAAGGATTGTTGCAGATACCACAGGTTAAAGACTGGGTTGCAGAAGGACTTTTGCAGAGAGCAGACGTTGGAGACTGGGGTGCAGAAGGCTTGTTAGGGAGAGGAGAGTTCAAAGAAGGGGTGAAGAAGGTCTGTTAGAGAGGGCAGAGTTGGGAGACTGGGTTGCAGAAGGATCTTACAGAGAGCAGATGTTGGAGACTGAGGTGTAGAATGATCGTTGCAGAGAGAAGAGGTTGGAGACTGGGGTGCAGAAGGCCTTTTACAGAGAGCAGAGGTTGAAGACTGGGGTGCAGAAGGACTGTTATAGAGAGCAGAGTTATGGACTGAGTTGCTGAAGGATCTTACAAACAGCAGAGATTGGATACTGAGGTGCAAGGGGACTGTTACAGAGAACAGTGTCTGGAGACTGAGATTCAGATGAATCCTGCAGAGAGAAGAGGTTTCAGACTGAGGTGTAGATTGACTGTTATAGAGAGCATAGGTAGGAGACTGAGGTGCAGAAGGACTGTTAAGGGGAGCAAATTTTGGAGATTGTGTTGCAGAAGGATCTTACATTGAGCAGAGTTTGGAAACTGAGGTGCAGAAGAACTGTTACAGAGAGCAGATGTTGAAGTCTGGGGTGGAGAAGTATTGTTGCAGAGAGCAAAATTTTCAATTGAGGTGCAGAAGGACTTTTGCAGAGAGCAGATGTTGGAGACTGGGGTGTAGAAGTTTCGTTGCAGAGAGCAAAAGTTGGAGACTGCAGTACAGAAAGACTTTTGCAGAGAGCAGAGGTTGGGGACTAGGGTACCCAAAAACTTTTTCAGAGAGCAGATGTTGGAAACTGTTGTTCAGAAGGACTGTTGCAGGGAGCAGAAGATGGAGAATGGGATATAGAAGGACTTTTGCAGAGATCAGAGGTTGGAGACTGAGGTACAGAAGGACGGACAAAGAAAGCAGAGGTTGGAGACTTGCTTGCAAAAGGACCTTTACAGAGAGCAGAGTTTGGAGACTGCAGTACAGAAGGACTGTTACAGAGCGCAGAGTTTGGAGACTGGGGAACAGAAGGAGTGTTGCAGAGTACAGAGATTGGAGACTGGGGTGCAGCAGGACCGTTGCAGAAAGCAGAGTTTGGAGACTGGCGTGGAGAAGGAATATTATAGAGGGCAGAGTTTTGAAACTGGGGTCAGAAGGACCTTACAGAGAGCAGAGTTTGGACACTGAGGTGCAGAAGGACTGTTGCAGAGAGTAGGTGTTTGAGACTGGGTTACAGAAGGACTGTTTAGAGAGCAGATGTTGGAGACTGGGGTGCAGAAAGACTCTTTCAGAGAGCAGAGGTTGAAGACTGAGGTGGAGAAAGACTGTTACAGAGAACAGAGTTTGGATACTGGGGTGCAGAAGGACTGTTGCAGAGAGCAGAGGTTCAAGACTGAGGTACAGAAGGATCATTGCAGAGAGCAGAGTTGAAGTTGGGATGCAGAAGCACTGTTACACAGAGCACACGTTGCAGAATGGGGTGCACAAGGAATTTTGCAGACACCAGAGGTTGTAGACTGGTGTACATAAGGACTGTTGCAGATAGCAGAGTTTGGATATGAGGTGCAGAAAGACTGTTACAGAGAGCAGAGGTTGTAGACTGGGTTGTAGAAGGACTGTTGCAGAGAGCAGAGGTTGGAGACTGGGGTGTAGAAGGACTTTTGCACAGAACAGACGTTGGAGACTGGGGTGCAGAAGGATTGTTGGTGGGAGAAGAGTATGGAGACTGGGGTGTAGAAGGATTGTTGCAGAGAGCAGAGGTTGGAGACTGGGGTGGAGAATGACTGTTGCAGAGAGAAGATGTTGGAGACTGTGGTGCAAAATGACTGTTGCAGAGAGCAGAGAATGGAGTCTGGGGTGCAGAAGGACTGTTGCAGAGAGGAGAGGTTGCAGACTGAGTTTCAAAAAGATCGTTGCAGAGAACAGAGGTTGGCGACTGGGGTACAGAAAGATCGTTGCAGTCAGCAGAGTTTCCAGACTGAGATGCAGAAGGACTCTTACACAGAGCAGTGGTTGAAGACTGAAGTGAAGAAGGACAGTTACAGAGAGCAGATGTGGGAGACAGGGGTGCAGGACTGATACAGAGCAGAAGTTGGAGATTGAGGTACAGAAGGCCTGTTACAGAGAGAAGAGGTTGGAGACTCGGGTGCAGAAGGATAATTGCAGAGAGCAGAGTTTTCAGACTGAGGTACAGAAGAACTGTTGCAGAGAGCTGATGTTGGAGATTGGGGTGCACAAGGACTGTTGCAGCGAGCAGAGATTGGAGACTGGGTTGCAGAGGGATCTTTCCAGAAAGCAGAGGTTGGAAAGCGGGGTGCAAAAGAACTGTTACACAGAGCATAGATTGAAGACTGGGGTGCAGAAAGACTGTTGCAGAGCAGATTATGAAGACTAGGGTGTAGAAGGACTGTTCCAGAGAGCAGAGGTTGGAGACTGGGATGCAGAAGGACTGTTGCAGAGATCAGAGGATGGAGACTGGGTTGGAGAAGGACTGTTGTAGAGAGCAGATGTTGGAGACCGGGGTGCAGAACGAATGTTGCAGAGAGCAGTATTTGGAGACTCCGGTGCATATGGACTATTGCAGACAGCAGAGGTTGCAGACTGAAGTGCAGAAGGACTGATACAGACAGCAGAGTTTCGAGAATGTGGTGCAGAATGACTGATACAGAAAGCAGAGTTTGGAGAATGTGGTGCAGAAGGACCCTTAAAGAGAACAGAGGTTGGAGACTGCGGGACAGAAGGACTGTTACAGAGAGCAGAGGTTTGATACTGGGGTGCAGAATAACTGTTTTAGAGATCAGAGTTTGGAGACTTCGGTGCAGAAGGACCATTGCAGAAAGCAGAGGTTGAAGACTGGGTTTCAGAAGGATCTTACAGAGAGCAGAGTTTGCACACTGAGGTGCAGAACGACTGTTGCAGAGAGCAGAGGTTGGAGATTGGGGCGTAGAAAAACTTTTGAAGAGAACAGAGGTTGGAGTTTGAGGTGCAAGAGGACTGTTACAGAGAGCAGATGTCGGAGACTGGGGTGCAGAATGACTGATACATAACGCAGAGTTTGGAGACTCGGGTGCGTAAGGACCATTACAGAGAGCAGAGGTTGGAGACTGCAGTACAGAAGGACTGTTACAGAGAGCAGAGGTTGGAGACAGGTGTGCAAAATTATCTTACAGACAGCATAGGTTGAACACTGGGGGGCAGAAGAACTGTTGCAGAGAAGATCATGGAGACAAGGTTGTAGAAGGACTGTTACACTGAGCAGAGGTTGTAGACTGGGGTGCAAAAGCATCATACAGAGAGCAGAGTTTGGAGACTGAGGTGCAGAAGAACTGTTGCAGAGAGCAGAGATTGGAGACTGGGGTGCAGAAGAACTGATACAGAGGGCAGAGTTGGGAGACTGGTGTGCAGAAGCATCTTACAGTGAGCGAGTACGGAGCCTGAGGTGCAGAATGACTGTTGCAGATAGCAGAGGTTGGAGACTGGGGTGCAGAAGGACTGTTAAAGAGAGCAGAGTTTTGAGACTTTCGTGCAGAAGGCCTGTTACAGAGAGAAGAGGTTGGAGACTGGAGTGCAGAAGGCCTCTGACAGAGAGCAGAGATTTGAAACTAAGGTGCAGATTAACAGTTGTAGAGAACAAAAATTGGAGACTGGGGTGCATAATGACCGTTGCTGGGAGAAGAGGTTGGAGACTGATGTGCAGAAGGACTTTTACAGAGAGCACAGGTAGAAGACTGGGGTGCAAAATGAATGTTGCAGAGAGCAGAGGCTGAAGACTGGGGTGCAGGAGGACTGTTACAGAAAGCAGAGGTTAGAGACTGAGGTGCAGAAAGACTGTTAAAGAGAGCAGAGTTTGGAGAGTGGGTTCAAAAAGACTTATTGAGAAAGCAGATGTTGAAGACTGGAGTGCAGAAGGACGCATAAAGAGAGCAGAGGTTGAAGAAACCTCTACAGAAGGACTGCTACAGAGTGCAGAGGTTAGAAAATAGAGTGCAGAAGAACTGTTGCAGAGAACAGATGTTGGAGACTGGGGTGCAGAAGCACCTTTGCAGAGAGCAGAGGTTGGAGACTGAGGTGCAGAATTATTTTTACAGAGAGCAGAGTTTGGAGATGGGGTGCAGAAAGACTGTTTCAGTGAGCAGAATTTGCAGACTGGGTTTCAAAAGGGTCTCACAGAAAGAAGAGGTTGGAGACTGATGTACAGAAGGACTGTTATAGCAAGCAGAGTTTGGGGACTGGGGTGCAGAGGGATTGTTTCAGAGAGCAGAGTTTTCAGACTGAGGTACAAAAGAACTGTTGCAGAGAGCAGATGATGGAGACTTGGTGAACAAAAACTGTTGTACTGAGCACAGGTTGGTAACAGGGTGCTGAAGGATTGTTGCAGAGAGCAGAGGTTGGAGACTGGGGTGCAGAAGGATTGATAAAGAAAGCAGAGGTTGGAGACTGAGGTGCAGAAGGCCTATTACAAAGAGCAGAGTTTTGAGACTGGTGTGCAGAAGGACTGTTACAGAGAGCAGAGTTTGGAGACTGGGTTGCAGAAGGATCTTACAGAGATCAACGTTTGGAGACTGAGGTGCAGAAGCACTGTTGCAGAGAGTAGAGTTTGGAGACCGAGGTGCAGAAGGACCGTTGCAGAAAGCAGAGCTTGGAGACTGAGGTGCAGAATGATTGATATAGAGAGCAGAGGTTGGAGACTGGGGTGCAGAAGGACTGATGCAGAGAGCAGAGGTTTTAGACTGGGCTGTAGAAGGACTGTTGCAGCGAGTAGAGCTTGGAGATTGGGGTGAAGAAGGACTGTAGCAGAGAGCAGAGTTTGGAGACTAAGGTGCAGAAGGACAGTTACACAGAACAAATGTTGGCGACTCGGGTGCAGAAGGACTAAGACAGAAAGCAGAGCTTGGAGACTCGTGTGCAAAAGGACCCTTACGGAGAGCAGTGGTTGGAGACTGCAGTACAGAAGGACTGTTAAAAAGAGCAGAGGTTGGAGACTGGGGTGGAGAAGAACTTTTGCAGAGAGCAGATGTTGGAGACTGGTGTGCAAAAGGACTGTTGCAGAGAGCAGAGGATGGAGACTGGAGTTCAAGAAGACTGTTTTAGAAAGCCAAGGTTGCAGACTAAGTTGCAGAAGGACTGATGAAGAGGGCATAGTTTGGAGACTGTGGTAAAAAAACGACTGATTCAGAAAGCAGAGGTTGGATACTGGAGTACCTAAGGACACTTACAGAGAAAAGTGTTTGGAGGCTGTGGTACAGAAGGACTATTACAGAGACCATGGGTTCCAGACTGGGATGCAGAAGGATCATTGGGGTGAGCAGAGTATGGAGACTGGGGTGTAAAAGGACTTTTGCAGAGAGCAGAGTTTTGAGACTGGGGTGTAGAAGGACTGTTGCAGAGAGCAGAATTTGGAGACTGGGGTGCAGATGGACTGTTGCATAAAGCAGAGGTTGGAGACTGCGTTACAGAAAAACTGTTACAGAGAGAAGAGGTTGGAGACAGGTGTGCAGGATTATCTTACAGAGAGCATAGGTTGGAGACTGGGGTGCAGAAGGACTGTTGTATAGCAGATTATGGAGACTAAGGTGTAGATGGACTGTTTCCGAGAGCAGAGGTTGTAGACTGGGGTTCAGAAGCATCATACAAAGAGCAGAGTTTGGAGACTGAGGTGCTGAAGCACTGTTGCAGAGAGCAGAGATTGGAGACTGGGGTGCAGAAGGACTGATACAGAAGGCAGAGTTTGGAGACTGGGGTGCTGAAGCATCATACAGCGAGCGACCTATGGAAACTTTGTGCAGAAAGACTGTTGCAGAGAGCAGAGTTTGGAGACTGGGGTGCAGAAGGACTGTTAAAAAGAACAGAGTTTGGAGACTTGGGTGCAGAAGGCCTGTTACAGAGAGCAGAGGTTGGAGACTGCACTACAGAAGGACTGTTACAGAGAGTAGATGTTGCAGACTGCGGTGCAGAAGGACTGTTGCAGAGAACAGAACTTGGAGACTGGGGTGCATAAGGACCTTTGCTGAGAGAAGAGGTTGGAGACTGATGTGCAGAAGGATTGTTACAGAGAGCATAGGTTGGAGACTGAGGTGCAGAAGGACTGTTAAAGAGAGTAGAGTTTGGAGAATTGGGTGCAGAAGGACTGATACAGAGAGCAGAGGTTGGAGACTGGGGTATAGAAGGAATGTTGCAGAGTGCAGAGTTTTTAAACTGGCGTGCAGAAGGACTGTTGCAGAGAGCAGAGATTGGAGACGGGGTGCAGAAGGACTGTTACAGAGAGCAGAGGTTGCAGCCTGTGGTGCAGAAGGACTGATACAGAAAGCAGAGTTTGGAAACGGGGATGAAGAAGGACCGTTACAGAGATCAGAGGTTGGATACAAGTGTGCAGAAGGATCTTACAGGAAGCAGAGTTTTGAGACTGTGGTGTAGAAGGAGTGTTGCAGAGAGCAGAGGTTGGAGACTGGTTTGCAGAAGGACTGTTGCAGAGAGCAGAGGTTAAAGACTGTGGTGCAGAAGGACTGTTACAGAGAGCAGACTTTGGACAATGGGGTGAAGAAGGATCGTTTCAGAGAGCAGAGATTTGAGACTCGTGTGCAGAAGGAGTGTTACAGAGAGCAGAGGTTGGAGACTGGGGTTCAGAAACATTGTTACAGAGAGTAGAGGTAGACTACTGAGGTGCAGAAGGACTGTTACAGAGAGCAGAGTTTGGAGACTGGGGTGCAGAAAGACTGTTGCAGAGAGTAGAGGTTTTAGACTTGGGTGTAGAAGGACTGTTGCAGAGATTAGAGTTTTGAGATTGGGGTGAATAAAGACTGTAGCAGAGAGCAGAGGTTGTATACTAAGGTGCAGAAGGACAGTTACACAGAACAAAGGTTGGAGACTCGGGTGCAGAAGGACTGATACAGAAAGCAGAGCTTGGAGACTCATGTGCAGAAGGACCCTTACAGAGAGTAGTGGTTAAAGACTGCAGTACAGAAGGACTGTTAAAAAGAGCAGAGGTTGGAGACTGGGGTGGTGAAGAACTGTTAGAGAGCAGATGTTGTAGACTGGTGTGCAAAAGGACTGTTGCTGAGAGCAGAGGATGGAGACTGGGGTTCAAGAGGAATGTTTCAGAAAGCAGAGGTTGCAGACTGAGTTGCAGAAGGACTGATACAGAGGGCTTAGTTTGGAGACTGTGATTCAAAACGACTGATACAGAAACCAGAGGTTGGATACTGGAGTACATAAGGACACGTAGGGAGAAAAAAGTTTGGAGACTATGGTACAGAAGTACTGTTACAGAGAGCAGGAGTTGGAGACTGGGGTGCAGAAGGATTATTGGGGTGAGCAGAGTATGGAGACTGGGTTGTAGAAAGACTGTTGCAGAGAGCAGAGTTTGTAGACTGGGTTGTAGAAGGACTGTTGCAGAGAGCAGACTTTGGAGACTGGGGTGCAAAAGGACTGTTGCATAAAGCAGAGTTTGGAGGCAGGTGTGCAGAATTATCTTACAGAGAGCATAGTTTGGAGACTGGGGTGCAGAAGGTCTGTTGTATAGCAGATTATGGAGACTAATGTGTAGATGGACTATTTCTGAGAGCAGAGGTTGTAGACTGGGGTGCAGAAGCATCACACAAAGAGCAGAGTTTGGAGACTGAGGTGCTGAAGCACTGTTGCAGAGAGCAGAGATTGGAGACTGGGGTGCAGAAGGACTGATACAGAGGGCAGAGTTTGGAGACTGGGGTGCAGAAGCATCATACAGCAAGAGACCTATGGAAACTTGGTGCAGAAAGACTGTTGCAGAGAGCAGATGTTGGAGACTGGGGTGCAGAAGGACTGTTAAAGAGAGCAGAGTTTAGAGACTTGGGTGCAGAAGGCCTGTTACAGAGAGCAGAGGTTGGAGACTGCACTACAGAAGGACTGTTACAGAGAGCAGATGTTGTAGACTGTGGCGCAGAAAGACTGTTGCAGAGAACAGCAGTTTGAGACTGGGGTGCATAAGGACCATTGCTGAGAGAAGAGGTTGGAGACTGATTTGCAGAAGGATTGTTACAGAGAGCATAAGTTGGAGACTGAGGTGCAGAAGAACTGTTAATGAGAGGAGAGTTTGGAGACTTGGGTGCAGAAGGACTGATAAAGAGAGCAGACCTTAGAGACTAGGGTACAGAAGGAATGTTGCAGAGTGCAGAGTTTTAAACTGGCGTGCAGAAAGACTGTTGCAGAGAGCAGAGGTTGGAGACGCGGTACAGAAGGACTGTTACAGAGAGCAGAAGTTGAAGCCTGTGGTGCAGAAGGACTGATACAGAAATCAGAGTTTAGAGATGGGGATGAAGAAAGACCATTACAGAGATCAGAGGTTAGATACAGGTTTGCAGAAAGATCTTACAGGGAGCAGAGGTTTGAGACTGGGGTGTAGAAGGAGTGTTGCAGAGAGCAGAGTTTGGAGACTGGGGTGCAGAAAGACTGTTGCAGAGAGCAGAGGTTAACGACTGTGGTGCAGAAGGACTGTTACAGAGAGCAGAGTTTGGACACTGGTTTGAAGAAGGATCGTTGCAGAGAGAAGAGACTGGAGACTTGTGTGCAGAAGAACTCTTACAGAGAGCAGAGGGTGGAGACTGAGGTGAAGAAAAATTGTTTCAGAGAGAAGATTTTGGAGACTGGGGTTCAGGACTGATACAGAAAGCAGATGTTGGAGACTAGGGTGCAGAATTATTGTTGCAGATAGTAGAGGTTGGAGACTGGGTTTCAGAAGGACTCTTGCAGAGAGCATAATTTGGAGACTTAGGTGCAGAAGGACTGTTACAGAGAGCAGAGGTTGGAGACTGGGATGCAGAAGGACTGTTGCAGAGAATAGAGGTTGAAGACTGGGGTGCAGAAAGATGGTGGAAGAGAGCAGAATTTTCAGTTGAGGTGCAGAAGGACTAATGCAGAGAGCAGATGTTGGAGACTGGGGTGCAGAAGGACTGTTGCAGAGAGCAGAGGTTGGAGATTTGTGTGCAGAAGGACTGTTCCAGAGAGGAGATGTTGGAGACTGGGGTGCAGAAAGCCGTTTACAGAGAGCAGAGTTTTGAGAAAGGGTGCAGAAGGACTGTTACAGAGAGCAGATTTTGGAGATTGGTTTGCAAAAGTATCTTTCAGAGAGTAGAGATTGAAGACTGAGATGCATAAGGACTGTTACAGAGAGTAGAGGTTGGATACTGAGGTACAGAAGGTCAATTGCAGAGAGCAGAGGTTTTAGACTGCGGTGCAGAAGAACTGTTACAGAGAACAGAGGTTGGAGACGGGGGTGCAGAAGCACTGCTGTAGAGAGCAGAGGTTGGAGACTGAGGTGCAGAAGGACTGTTACAGAGAGCACAGGTTGGAGACTGAGGTGTAGAAGGACCGTTGAATACAGCAGAGGTTGGAGACTGGGGTGCAGAAGGATCTTACAGAGAGCAGAGGTTGGAGACTTAAGTGCAGAAGGACTGTTGTAGAGAGCAGATGTAGGAGACTGGGGTGCAGAATGATTGTTGCAGAGAGCAGAGTTTGGAGACTGGGGTGCACGACTGGTAAGAATGCAGAGGTTGCAGACTGGGGTGTCGAAGGACCGTTACAAAGAGCTGAGATTTGAGACTGGGGTGCAAAAAGACTTTTACAAAGAGCAGAGATTGGAGACTGGGGAGCGAAAGGACTGTTGCAAGAACAGAGTTTTAAGACAGGGTTGCAGAAGGACCTTTGCAGAGAGCAGAGTTTGGAGACTGCTGTGCGGAAGAACTGTTACTGAGAGTAGAGTTTGGACACTGGGGTAAAGAAGCATATTACAGCGAACAGAGGTTGGAGAGTGGGGTGAAGAAGGACCTTTGCAGAGAGCACAATTTGGAGACTGGAAAGCAGAAGGATTGTTACAGAGAACATAGTTTGGATATTGAGGTGCAGAAGGACTGTTGCATAGAGCAGAAGTTGGAGATTTGGTTGCCAAAGGACTATTGCAGAGAGCAGAAGTTAAATACTGAGGTTCAGAAGGACTGTTACAAAAAGAAGAGGATTGAGACAGGGGTGCAGAAGGAATGATACAGAAAGCAGAGTTTGGAGACTGGGGTACAGGAGGACTATTACAGAGAGCAGAGGTTGGAGTCTGCAGTACAGAAGGACTGTTACAGAGAGCAGAGTTTGGAGACTTGGGTGCAGAAAGACTGTTGCAGAGATTAGATGATGAAGACTGGGGTTAAGTAAGACTGTAGCAGAGAGCAGACGTTGGAGACTGTGGTGCAGAAGGACTGATATGGAAAGCAGTGTTTGGAGACTGGGGTGCAGAAGGACCGTTACAGGGAGCAGAGTTTGGAGACTGCGGTACAGAAAGACTGTTACAGAGAGCAGAGTTCAGAGACGGGGTTGCAGAAGGATCTTACAGAGAGCAGAGGTTGGATTCTAGGGTGCAGAAGGGCTGTTGCAGAGAGCAGACGTTGGGGACTGGGTGCAGAAGGATCCTTCCAGAAGCAGAGGTTGGCAACTGGGGTGTAGAAGGACTGTTGCAGAGAGCAGTGTTTTTAAACTGGGGTACAGAAAGACTGTTACAGAGAATTGAGGTTAGAGTCTGCTGTACAGAAGAACTGTTAAAGAGAGCAGAGTTTGAGACAGGAGTTCAGAAGGATCTTACAGAGAGCAGAGGTTGGAGACTGAGGTGCAATAGGACTAATGCAGAGAGCAGAGTTTATAGAATGGGGTGCAGAAGGATTGTTGCAGAGAGAAGAGGTTGGATACTTAGGTGCAGCAGGCCTGTTACAAAGAGAAGAGCTTGGAGTCTGGGGAACAGATGACATGTAACACAGAGCAGAGTTTGGAGACTGAGTGGCATAAGGATCTTACAGAGAGCAGAGGTTTGTGACTGAGGTGCCAAAGGACTGTCAGAGAGAGCAGAGGTTGGAAACTGGGGTCCAGAAGGATCCTTTCAGAGAGCAGAGTTTTTCATCATGAGGTTTAGAAAAACTGTTCCAGAGAGCAGATGTAGGGGACTGGGGTGCAAAAGAACTGTTGCAGCGAGCAGAGGTTGGAGACTTGGGTGTAGAAGGATCATTGCAGAGAACATAGGGTGCAGACTGGGGTGCTGAAGGAGTTTTAAAGACTGCAGAATTTTGAGACTGGGGTGCAGAAGGACTGTTATAGAAAGCAGAGTTTGGAGACTGGTTTTTAGAAGGATCTTACAGAGAGCAGAGGTTGGCGACTGAGGTGCAGAAGGACTGTTACATAGAGTAGATGTTGAAGACTGAGGTGCAGAAAGACCTTTGCAAAAAGAAGAGGTTGGAGACTGAGGTTCAGAAGGACTGTTGCAGAGTGCAGAGGTTGGAGACTTGGAGTAGGACTGTTGCAGAGAGCAGAGGTTAAATTTTGGGGTTCTGAAAGACTGTTGCAGCTAGCAGACGTTAGAGACTGAAATGCAGAAGGACAGTTTCAGAGAACAGGTTGGAGATTGAGTGCAGAAGGACTGATAGAGAAAGCAGAGGTTGGAGAGTGGGGTGCAGAAGGACCGTTACAGAGAGAAGAGTTTGGAAACTACAGTACAAACGTACTATTACAGAGAGCATAGGTTTGAGAATGGGGTGGAGAAAGACTGTTGTAGAGAGTAGATGTTGGAGACTGGGGTGCAGAAGGACTTTTGCAGAGAGCAGAGGTTGGAGACTGGGCGCAGTAGAACAATTGCAGAGTGCAGAGGTTGCAGACTGTGGTGGAGAAGGACTGTTACAGAGCAGAGTTTGGAGACTGCGGTGCAGAAGGACTGATACAGAAAGCAGAGGTTGGAAACTCGGGTGCAGAAGGACCCTTAAAGGAAACAGAGGATGGATTCTGTGGAACAGATACACTGTTACAGAGAGCAGTGTTTGGAGACTGGGGTGCAGAAGAAGTGTTGTAGAGAACAGAGGTTGAAGACTGGGGTGCAGAAGGATTGTTTTAGAGACCAGAGGTTGTAGACTGGGGTGCAGAAGTACTGATAAAGAAAGCAGAGTTCGGAGACTGGGGTGCAGAAGGCCTGTTACAGACAGCAGAGTTTGGAGACTGGGGTGCAGAAAGATTTGTACAGAGAGCAGAGTTTGAATACTGGGTTGCAGAAAGATATTAAGGAGAGCAAATTTGGAGACTGAGGTGCAGAAGCACTGTTACAGAGAGAAGAGGTTGGAGACTGAGGTGCAGAAGGACCGTTGCAGAGAGCAGACATTGGAGACCGAGGTGCAGAAGAATTGTTACAGAGAGCAGAGGTTGGTTACTGGGGTGCAGAAGGACTGATACTGAAAGCAGAGGTTGGAGACTCGGGTGCCGAAGAACCCTTACAGAGAGCAGAAGTTGGAGACTGAGGTTCAGAAGGACTATTGCAGAGAGCAGAGTTTGCAAACTGAGTTGCAGAAGGACTGTTAGAGCTGGCAGATTTT
This sequence comes from Ictidomys tridecemlineatus, assembly GCF_052094955.1. Classification (NCBI taxonomy): domain Eukaryota; kingdom Metazoa; phylum Chordata; class Mammalia; order Rodentia; family Sciuridae; genus Ictidomys; species Ictidomys tridecemlineatus. The sequence continues at coordinate 13,008 of NW_027522477.1, read as the reverse complement.
CGAGACTGTGGTGAAAAACAACTGATACAGAAAGCAGAGTTTGGATACTGTGGTGCATAAGGACCCTTACAGAGAGCAGAGGTTGGAGACTGGGGTGCAGAAGGATTGTTGCAGAGAGCAGATTTTGGAGACTGAGGTGCAGAATGATCGTTATAGAGAGCACAGATTGGAGACTGTGGTGCAGAAGGATAGTTGAAGAGAGAAGAGTTTGGAGACTGGGGTCAAAAGGCATGTTATAGACAGCATAGGTTCAAGATTGGGGTGCAGAAGGCCTGTTACAGAGAGCAGTGCTCGGCGACTGGGCTGCAGAAGGATAGTTACAGAGAGCAGAGTTTAAAGAGTGGGTTGCAAGAGGATCTTACAGAGACAAAAGTTTGGAGACTGAGGTACATAAGGACTGTTATACAGAGAAGAGTTTTGAGACTGTGATGCAGAAGGATCGTTCCAGAGAGAAGAGTTTTCAGACTGAGGTGCAGAAAGACTGTTGAAGAGAGCAGAGGTTGGAGACTAGAGTGGAGAAAGACTGCTGAGGAAAGTAGAGGTTGGAGACTGAGGTGCAGAAAGACTGTTAAAGAGAGCAGAGGTTGAAGACCGGGGTGCAGAAGGACTGATACAGAAAGCAGAGTTTGGTAACTGTGGTGCAGAAGGACTGTTGCAGAGAGCAGAGGTTAGAGACTGGGGTGCAGAAGGACTATTGCAGAGAGCAGAGGTTGCAGACTGAGGTGCAGAAAGACTATTACAGAGAGCAGAGTTTGGAGAATATGGTGCAAAAGGACTGATACAGGAAGCAGTGGTTGGAGACTGGGGTGCAGAATGACCCTTACAGAGAACAGAGGTTGGAGACTGCGGTACAGAAGGACTGTTACAGAGAGCAGAGGTTGGAGACTGGGGTGCAGAATAACTGTTGTAGAGAACAGAGGTTAGAGGCTTGGGTGCAGAAGGACCATTGCAGAAAGCAGAGGTTGGAGACTGGGTTTCAGAAGGATCTTACAGAGAGCAGAGTTTGGACACTGAAATGCAGATGGGCTGTTGCAGAGAGCAGAGTTTGGAGATTAGGGCGCAGAAGGAGTGTTGCAGAGAGCAGAAATTGTAGTCTGAGTTGCAGAAGGACTGTTACAAAAAGCAGAGTTTAGAGACCAGGGTGCAGAAGGACTGATACAGAAAGCAGAGTTTGGAGACTGAGGTCCAGAAGGACCATTACAGAGAGAAGAAGTTGGAGACTGTAGTACAGAAGGACTGTAAAAGAGAGCAGAGGTTGGAGACCGGGGTACCGAAGGACTGTTGCAGAGAGCAGACGTTGGAGACTGAGGTGCAGAAAGACTATTACAGAGAGCAGAGGTTGGAGACCTGAGTGCAAAAGGACTGATAGAGAAAGCAGAGGTTGGAGACTGGGGTGCAGAAGGATTGTTGCAGAGAGCAGACGTTGGAGACTGGGGTGCAGAAGGATCATTGCAGAGAGTAGATTATGGAACCTGGGCTATAGAAGGACTGTTTTAAAGAGGAGAGGTTGGAGACTGGGGTGCAGAAGGACTGTGGCAGAGAGCAGTTGTTTAAGACTGAGGTGCAGAAAAACTGTTACAGGAAGCAGTGTTTGGAGACTGGTGTGAAAAAGGACTGATACTGAGTGTAGAGTTTGGAGACTAGGGAGCAGAAGGATCTTGCAGAGAAAAAAGTTTGGAGACTGGGGTGCAGAAGGATTGTTTTCAGAGAGCAGACGTTGGAGACTGGGGTGCAGAAGGCCTGTTGCATAGAGCAGTTGTTGAAGACTGAGGTGCAGAAAAACTGTTACAGAGAGCAGTGTTTGGAGACTGAGGTGCAGAAGGACTGTTGAAGAAAGCAGTGTTTGGAGACTGGGGTGCAGAAGGACCGTTACAGAGAATAGAGGTTGGAGACTGTGGTACAGAAGTACTGTTAAAGAGAGCAGAGGTTGGAGACAGATGTGCAAATTATCTTACAGAGAGCAGAGGTTAGAGACTGGGGTGCAATAGGATTGTTGCAGAGAGCAGAGGTTGGAGAATGGGATGCAGAACGATAGTTGCAGAGAGAAGAGTTTGGAGACTGAGATGCAGAAGACCTGTTACACAGAGCAGAGCTTGGAGACTGGAGAGCAGAAGGCCTGTAACATAGAGCAGCGTTTGGAGACTGGGTGGCATAAGGATCTTACAGAGAGCAGAGGTTGGTGACTGAGGTGCTGAAGGACTGTCAGAGAGAGCAGAGGTTGTAGACTTGGGTCCACAAGAATCGTTGCAGAGAGCTGAGTTTTCAGAATCAGTTTTAGAAAAACTGTTGCAGAGAGCAGATGTTGGAGACTGGGGTGCAGAAGAACCGTTGCAGAGAGCAGAGTTTGGAGACCTTGGTGTAAAAGGATCGTTGCAGAGAGCAGAGGTTAGAGACTGTGGTGCCGAAGGACTGTTACAGCGAGCAGATTTTGGAGTCTGGGGTGCAGAAAGACTGTTACAGACAGCAGAGGTTGAAGACTGAGGTGCAGAAAACTTTGCAAAGAGAAGAGGTTGGAGACCGAGGTGCAGAAGGACTGTTGCAGAGGGTAGAGGTTAAAGACTAGGGTGTAGAAGGACTTTTGCAGAGACCAGAATTTGAAGATTGGGGTGCCAAAGGACTGTTGCAGAGAGCAGACGTTGGAGACATAGGTGCAGAAGGACTGTTACAGAGAGCAGAGATTGGAGACTTGAGTGCAGAAGGACTGATAGAGAAAGCAGAGGTTGGAGACTGGGTTGCAGAAGTCCTGTTACAGAGAGCAGAGTTTGGAGACTGTTGTGCAGAAGGACTGTTAAAGAGTGCAGAGTTTAAAGACTGGGTTGTAGAAGGATCTTCCAGAGAGCACAGTTGGGAGAATGAGGTTTAGAAAGACTGTTACAGAGAGCAGAATTAGGAGACTGGCGTGCAGAAGGGTGGTTTAAGGGAGCAGAGTTTTCAGACTGAGGTTCAGAAGGACTTTTGCAGAGAGCAGACGTTCGAGACTGGGGTGCAGAAGGACTTTTGCAGAGAGGAGAGTTTGGAGACTGGGGTGCAGAAGGACTGTTATAGAGAGCAGAGTTTGGAGACTGGGTTGCTGAAGGATCTTACAGAGAGCAAAGGTTGGAGACTGAAATGCAGGTTGACTTTTACAGATAGCAGTGGTTTGAGACTGGGGTGCAGAAGGATCGTGCAGAGAGTACAGTTTTCAGACTGAGGTCAAAAAGGACGGTTACAAATAGCAGATGTTGGAAACTGAGGTTTAGAAGGACTGTTACACATAGAAGAGTTTGGAGACTCAGGTGCAGAAGGACTGTTACAGGAAGCAGAGTTTGGAAATTGGGGTGCAGAAGTACTGTTACAGAGAGCAGAGGTTGAAGACTGCGGTATAGGACTGTTACCGAGAGCAGAGGTTGGAGACTGGGGTGCAGAAGGATTCTTACATAGAGCACAGGTTGGAGACTGAGGTGCACACAGTTAGATACAAAGAACAGAGGTTAGAGACTGGGGTTCAGACAAACTGATACAGAAAGCAGAGGTTGGAGACTCGTGTGCAGAAGGATGGTTGAAAGGAGCAGAGCTTGGAGAAAGGGGTGAAGAAGGATCTTACAGAGAGCAGAATTTGGAGACTGAGGTGCAAAAGGACTCTTGTAGAGATCAGAGGTTGGAGACTAGGGTGCAGTAGGATCATTGCAGAGAGCATAGGTTTGAGACTGGGGTGCAGAAGGACTGTTGCAGAGAGCAGATTTTAGAAACTGGGGTGCCAAAGACTGTTACACAGAGCAGAGTTTGGAGACTGTGGTGCAGAAGGACTGTTACAGAGATCAGAGTTTAGAGACTGGGGTGCAGAGGACTGTTACAGAGTGCAGAGTTTAAAGACTGGGTGTCAGAAGGATCTTACAGATAGCAGATTTGGGAGACTGAGGTGTAGAAAGACTGTTACACAGAGCAGAAGTAGGAGACTGTTGTGCAGAAGTGTCGTTGCAGAGAGCAGTGTTTTTGGACTGAGGTGCAGAAGAACTGTTGCAGAGAGCAGATGTTGGAGACTGGTGTGAAGAAGGACTATTGCAGAGAGAAGATGTTGGTAAGTAGGGTGCAGAAGGACTGTTCTAGAGAACAGAGGTTGGAGACTGGTGTGCAGAAGGACTGTTGCAGAGAGCAGACGTTGGAGACTGACTTGTGGAGGTCCTGTTACAGAGAGCAGTGGTTGGAGACTCGAAAGCAGAAAGACTATTACAGAGAGCAGTGTTTAAAGACTTTAGTGCAGAAGGATCATTTCAGAGCCCAAAATTTTCAAACTGACGTGCAGAAGGACTGTTGCAGAGAGCAGTTGTTGGAGACTTGGGTGCAGAAGGACTGTTGCAAAGAGCAGACGTTGGAGACTGGGGTGAAAAAGAATAGTTGTAGAGAACACAGGTTTGAGACTGGGGTGCATAATGCTTGTTACAGAGAAAAAGGTTTGGAGAAAGGGTGCAGAAGGACTGTTACAGAGGGAAGAGTTTGGATACTGGTGGCCTAAAGATCTTACACAGAGGAGAGTTTGGAGACTGAGGTGCAGAACGATTGTTACAGAGAGTAGAGGTTGGAGACTGAAGTGCAGAAGGATTGTTACAGAGAGCAGATTTTGGAGACTGGGGTGCAGAAGGACTGTTGCAGATAGCAGAGGTTGGAGACTGTGGTGTAGAAGGACTGTTTGAGGGAACAGAGTTTGGAGACTTGGGTGCAGAAAAAATGTTGCAGAGAGCAGAGTTTGGAGACTGAGTTGCAGAAGGACTGTTACAGAGATCACTGGTTGGAGAGTGGGGTGCAGAAGGACTGATAGAGAAAGAAGAGGTTGGAGACTGTGGTGAAGAAGGAAAATTACAGAGAGCAGACTTTAAAGACCGCAGTACAGGAGGCCTGTAACCGAGAGCAGTGTTTGGAGACTGGGGTTGAGAAGGACTATTTTAGAGTGCAGATATTGGAGACTGGGTTGCAGAAGGACTGTTACAGAGAGCAGAGGTTGTAGACTGGAGTGCAGAAGGACTTTTGCAGAGAACAAGGTTGGAGACTGAGGAGAAGAAAGACTGTTACAGAGAGCAGATTTTGGAGACTGGGGTGCTGAAGAACTGGTAAAGAGAGCAGTGATTGGAGACTGTGGTGCAGAAGGATCGTTATAGAGAACAGAGGTCGGAGACTGGGGGGCAGAAGGCCTGTTACGGAGAGCAGAGTTTGGAGAATGGGTTCAGAAGTACTTTTACAGAGAGTAGATCCTGAGGTGCAGAAGGACCATTACAGAGAGCAGACGTTGGAGACTTGGTCTAAGAGGGACTGCTGCAGAGAGCAGAGGCTGGACGTGGGGTGTAGCAGGACTGTTTCAGAGAGCACAGGTTTGAGATTTGGGTGTAGAAAGACTGTTGCAGAGAGTACAGGTTGAAGACTGTGTTGCAGTAGGACTGTTACAGAGGCAGAGTTTGGAGACTTTGGTGCAGAAGGACTTTTGCGGAGAGCAGATGTTGGAGACTGGGTTGCAGAAAGAGGGCTGCAGAGAGCAGAGTTTGTAGACTGAGATGCAGAAGTACTGTTACAGAGAGCAGAGCTTGGAGATTGGGGCGCAGATGGACTGATACAGAAAGCAGAGTTTGGAGACTCGTGTGCAGAAGAACTGTTGCAGAGAGCAGAGGTTAGAGAATTGGGTGCAAAAGCCTGTTACAAAGAGCAGAGGTTGGAGACTGGGGTGCAGAAGGACTGTTACAGACAGCAGAGTTTGGAGACAGGGTTGCAGAAGAACTGTTGCAGAGAGCAGAGGTTGGAGAATTGGGTGCAAAAGCCTGTTACAAAGAGCAGAGGTTGGAGACTGGGATGCAGAAAGATCGTTGCAGAGAACAGAGTTTTCAGACTGAGGTGCAGAAGGACTGTTGCAGAGAGCAGATATTGGAGACTGGGGTGAAGAAGGACTGTTGTAGAGAGCAGAGGATGGAGACTGGGGTGCAGAAGGATCGTTGTAGCGAGCAGACGTTTGAGACCAGCGTCCAAATGGAATGTTACAGGGAAGAGGGGTTGGAGAATGGGTGCAGAAGGACTGTTACAGAGGGCAGAATTTACAGACTGGGTTGCAGAAGGATCTTAGAGAGAGCAGATATTGGAGACTGAGCTGCAGAAGGACTGTTACAGAGAGTAGAGGTTAGAGACTGAGGTGCAGAAGCACCCTTGTAGAGAGCAGAGTTTTGAGTCTGAGGTGCAGAATGATTGTTACAGAGAGCACTGGATGGAGCCTGGTGTGCAGAAGGACTGTTGCAGATAGCAGAGTTTGAAGACTGCATTGTAGAATGATTGTTGCAGATACAGACGTTTGAGACTTTGGTGTAGAAGGACTGATACAGAAAGAAGAGGTTGAAGACTGGGGAGCAGAAGAACCCTTACAGAGTGAAGATTTTGGAGACTGCACTACAGGAGGACTGTTACAGAGAGCAGAGGTTGGAGACTGGTTTGGAGAAGGACTGTTTCAGAGTGCAGACCTTGGATACTGGGGTGCAGACGAACTGTAGCAGAGAGCAGAGGTTGGAGACTGGGGTGCAGAAGAACTGTCACAGAGATCAGAGGATGGAGACTGAGGTGCAGAAGGAATGTTGCAGGGAGCAGAGGTTGGAAACTGTGGTGCAGAAGAAATGATACAGAAAGGAGAGTTTGAAGATTAGGGTGCAGAACGACCGTTACTGAGAGCAGCGGTTGGAGACTGAGGTACAGAGGACTGTTACAGAGAGCAGAGGTTGGAGACTGGGGAACAGATGGACTGTTACAGAGAGCAGAGGTTGGAGACTGGGGAGCAGAAGGACTGTTACAGAGAGCAGAGGTTGGAGTGTGGGGAGGATGAGAAATGTTACAGAGAGCAGACTTGGAAACTTGGGTTCAGAAAGATCTTACAGAGATCAGAGGTTGGAGGCTGGGGTTCAGAAGCACTGTTACAGAGAGTAGGTTTTGGAGACTGAGGTGCAGTAGGACTGTTACAAAAATCAGAGTTGGGAGACTGGGGTACACAAGGATTGTTGTAGTGAGCAGAGTTTTCAGACTTAGGTTCAGTAGGACTGTTGCTGAAAGCAGAAGTTGGAGACTGGGGTACAGAAAGACTTTTGCAGATAGCAGAGGTTGGAGACTGGGGTGCAAAAGGATTGTTGAAGACAGCAGAGGTTGGAGACTGGAGTGAAGAAGGATTGTTGCAGAGATCAGAGTTTGGAGACTGGGGTGAAGAAGAACCATTACAGAGAGAAGAGGTTGGAGACTGCAGGACAGAAGGACTGTTTCAGAGAGCAGAGGTTGGAGACTGGGGAGCAGAAGAAGTATTACAGAGAGCAGAGTTTGGAAACTGGGGTGCAGAAGGATCTTACAGAAAGAAGAGGTTGGATACTGAGGTGCCGAAAGACTGTTACATAAAGCAGAGTTTGAAGACTGGGGTGCAAAATGATCGTTGCAGAGAGCAGAGTTGTCAGACAGAGGTGCAGAAAGACTGTTGCAGAAAGACTGTTGCAGAAAGCAGATGTTTCAGACTGGGGTGCAGAAGGACTTTTGCAGAGAGCAGAGGTTGGAAACTGGGGTGCAAAAAGACTGATGTAGAGAGCAGAGTTATTAGACTGGGGTGCAGAAGGATTGTTACAGAGAGCAGAGATTGGAGACTGTGGTGCAGAAGGACCATTGCAGAGATCAGAGTTTGGTAACTGAGGTGAAGAAGGATTGTTAAAGAGAACAGAAGTTGGAGACTTGGGTGCAGAAGGACTGTTGCAGAGAGCAGACGTTGCAAGCTGGTGTACAGAAAGATCGTTGCAAAAAGCAGAGGTTTTGAGACTGGGGTGCAAAAGGACTGTTACAGAGAGTAGAGTTTCGAGACTGAGGTGCAGAAGGATCGTTGCAGAGAGCAGAGGCTGGAGACTGGGGTGCAGTAGAACTCCTATAGAGAGCAGAGTTTAGAAACAAGGTTGCACAAGGATCTTACAGAGAGCAGAGTTGTAGACCGTTGTGCAGCAGGACTGTTACAGAGAGCACAGGTTGGAGACTGGGGTGCAGAAGGATCATTGTAGAGAACAGAGTTTAAAGACTGAGGTGCAGAAGGACTTTTACAGAGAGCACATGTTGGAGACTAGGGTGCAGAAAGACTGTTGCAAAGAGCAGAGTTTGAGGACTGGGGTGCAGAAGGATCGTTGTAGAGAGCAAAATTTTGAGACTGGGGTGCAGAAGGATTGTTATAGAGAACAGAGGTTGGAACTGGGGTGCAGAAGGTCTATTACGGAGAGCAGAGTTTGGAGAAGGGATTCAAAAGTACACTAACAAAGAGTAGTTTTTGGAAACTGAGTTGCAGAAGGACCGTTGTGGAGAGCACAGGTTAAAGATTGGGGTGCAGAAGGCCTATTACGGAGAGCAGAGTTTGGAGAAGGGATTCAAGCGTACATTTACAGAGAGTAGTTTTTGGAGACTGAGGTGCAGAAGGACCATTGTGGAGAGCACAGGTTAAAGAATGGGGTACAGAAGGACTGTTGCAGAGAGCAGAGTTTGGAGACTGGGTTACAGAGGCAGAGGTTGGAGATTTGGTGCAGAAGGACTGTTACAGAGAGCAGATGTTGGAGATTGGGTGCAGAAGGACTGTTACAGAGAGCAGAGGTTGGAGACTGGGGTGCAGAAGGACCATTGCAGAGATCAGAGTTTGGTAACTGAGGTGAAGAAGAATTGTTAAAGAGAACAAAATTTGGAGATTGGGGTGCAGAAGGACTGTTGCAGAAAGCAGAGTTTGGAGACTGGGTTTTAGAAGGACTCTTGCAAAGAGCAGAGGTTGGAGACTGGGGTGCAGAAGGACTGTTACATAGAGCAGCGTGTGGAGACAGGGATGCAGAAGGATCTTACAGAGAGCAGAGTTTCGAGACTGAGGTGCAAAAGGAGTATTACGGAGAGCAGGGTTTGGAGACTGGGCTGCAGAAGGATCATTGCAGAGAACAGTGTTTTCAGACTGAGGTGCAGAAGGACTGTTGCATAGAGCAGAGGTTTGAGACAGGGGTGCAGAAGGACTGTTTCATAGAGCAGATATTGGATACTGGGGTCCAGAGGGATGGTTGCAGAGAGCAGAGGTTGGAGACTGGGGTGCAGAAGGACTGTTGCAGAGAGCAGACGTTGGAAACTGGTGTACAGAAAGATCGTTGCAAACAACAGAGGTTTGAGACTGGGGTTCAGAAGGACTCTTACAGAGAGTAGAGTTTCGAGACTGAGGTGCAGAAGGATCGTTGCAGAGAGCAGAGGTTGGAGACTGGGGTGCAGTACAACTCCTATAGAGATCTGAGTTTTGAAACAAGGTTGCATAAGGATCTTACAGAGAGCGGAGTTGTAGACCATTGTGCAGCAGGACTGTTACAGAGAGCAGAGGTTGGACACTGGGGTGCAGAAGGATCGTTGTAGACAACAGAGTTTTAAGACTGAGGTGCAGAAGGACTTTTGCAGAGAGCACACGTTGGAGACTGGGGTGCAGAAAGATTGTTGCAAAGAGCAGAGTTTGGGGACTGGGGTACAGAAGGATTGTTGTAGAGAGCAAAATTTTGAGACTGGGGTGCAGAAGGATTGTTATAGAGAACAGAGGTTGGAACTGTGGTGCAGAAGGCCTATTACGGAGAGCAGAGTTTGGAGAAGGGATTCAAGAGTACATTTACAGAGAGTAGTTTTTGGAGACTGAGGTGCAGAAGGACCGTTGCGGAGAGCACAGGTTAAAGATTGGGGTGCAGAAAAATTGTTGCAGAGAGCAGAGTTTGAAGACTGGGTTACAGAGGCAGAGTTTGCAGATTTGGTGCAGAAGGACTGTTGCAGAAAGTAGATGTTGGAGACTGGGGTTCAGAAGGACTGTTACAGAGAGCAGAGTTTGTAGACTGAAATTCAGAAATACTATTACAGAGACCAGAGGTTGGAAATTGTGGTGCAGGTGGACTGATACAGTAAGCAGAGATTGGAGACTGGGGTGCAGAAGGACTGTTACAGAGAGCAGATTTTGGAGACTGGGGTGCAGAAGACCTTTAAGAGAGAAGAGTTTGGAGACTTCTGTCTAGAAGGGTTGTTATAGATAGCACAGTTTGGAGATTGGGGTGCATACGGGATCATTGCAGAGATCAGAGGTTTCCAACTGAGGCTAAGAAGGACTGATACAGAGAGCAGAAGTTGGAGTCTGAGGTGCAGAAGGACTGTTAGAGAACAGAGTTTGGAGACTTCGGTGCAGAAGGACCATTTCAGAGAGCAGATGTTGGAGACTGGGGTGCAGAAAGACTGTTACAGAAAGCAGTAGTTGGAGACTGGGGTGCTGAAGCATCATTACAGTGAGCAGAGGTTGGAGACTGAGATGCAGAAGGACTGTTACAGAGAGGATAGGTTGGAGACTGGGGGGCAGAAATATTCTTTCAGAGAGCAGAGTTTGGAGATTGCTGTCCAGAATAACTCTTACAGATAGCAATGTTTCGAGACTGGGTTTCAGAAAGATCATACAGAGAGCATTTTGGAGACTGAGGTTCCGAAGGTCTGTTACAGAGAGCAAATTTTTGAAACTGGGGTGCAGAAGGATTGTTGCAGAGAGCAGAGTTTACAGACGGAGGTTCAGAAGGAATGTAGCAGAGAGCAGATGTTGGATTCTCGGGTGCCGAGGACTGTTACATAGAGCAGAGTTTGGAGACTGGGGTGCAGAAGAATCGTTAGAGAGAGCAGAGGTTTGAGATTGAAGTGCACAAGGACTCCTACAGAGAACAGAGGTTGGAGACTGGGGTGCAAAAGGACTGTTGCAGAGAGCAGAGGTTGGAGACTGTTGTGAAAAAGAATCCTTGAAAAGATCGGAGGTTGAAGACTGAGGTGCAGAAGGATCGCTACAGAGAGCAGAGATTGGAGACTGGGGTGAAGCAAGACAGATACAGAGAGCACAGGTGGGAGACTGGAGTGCAGAAAAAATGTTGCAGAGAGCAGAGGTTAGAGACTGGGGTGCAGAACGACTGTAGCAGAGAGCAGATGTTGGAGACTGGGATGCAGACGGATCCTTTCAGAGAGAAGAGGTAGGAGACTGGGGTTTAGAAGGAATGTTGCAGAGAGAAGATTTTGAAGACTGGGGTTTAGAAAAACTGTTGCAGAAAGCAGAGGTTGGAGACTGAGGTGCAGAAGGACTGTTACAGAGAGCAGAGGTTTAAGACTGGGGTGCAGAATAACTGATATTGAAAGTAGAGTTTGGAGACTGGGGTGCAGAATGACCATTACAGACATCAGAGTTTGGAAACTGTGGTACAGAAGAACTGTTATAGAGAGCAGACTTTGGAGCCTTGGGTGCATAAGTACTGTTGCAGAGAACAGACTTTAGATACTGGGGTGAAGAAGGACCATAGCAGAGAGCAGAGGTTGGAGACTGAGGTGCAGAAGGACTGTTATAGAGAGCAAAGTTTGGAGACCAGGGTGAAGAATGATCTTACAGAGAGCAGAGGTTGGAGACTGGGGTGCAGAAGGACTGTAGCAGAGAGCAGAGTTTAAAGACTGGGGTGCAGAAGGACTGTTGCAGGCAGCAGTGGTTGGAGACTGAGGTGCAGATGGTTCATTGCAAGGAGAAGAGGATGGAGACTGGGTGCATTAGGCCTGTTACAGAGAGCAGAGTTTGTAGATTGGTGTCCAGAAGAACTCTTAAAGAGAGCAGAGGTTGGAGACTGAGATGCAGAAGGATTGTTACAGAGAGCAGAGTCTTGACACTGATGTTCAGAAGGACTGTTACAGAGAGCAGAGCTTGGAGACTGGTGTGTAGAAGGAATCATTGCAGAGAACAGAGGTTTTAGACTGAGGTGCCGAAGGATCATTGCAGAGAGCCGAGGTTGGAGACTGAGGTGCAGAAGGATTGCTACAGAGAGCAGAGGTTGGAGACTGGTGTGCAGAAGGACAGATACAGAGAGCACAGGGTGGAGACTGGGGTTAAGAAGAAATGTTGCAGAGAGCAGAGTTTGGAGACTGGGGTGCAGAAGGACTGTTGCAGAGAGCAGACTTTGGAGACTGCGGTACAGAAAAAATTTTACAGAGAGGAGAGGTTGGAGACTGGGGTGCAGAAAGATTCTTACATAGAGCAGAGGATGGAGACTGGGGTACAGCATAACTGTTGCATAAAGCAGACGTTGGAGACTGGGGTGCAGAAAGCTCGTTGCAGATAGTAGAGGTTTGAGACTGGGTGTAGAAGGACTTTTGCAGAGAGCAGAGTTTTGAGACTGGGGTGCAGAAGGACTTTTGCAGAGAGAAGAGGTTAGTAACTGAGGTGCAGAAGGACTGTTACAGAGAGCAGAGTTTGGAGACTGTGGTGCAGAAGAATTGATAAAGAAAGCAGAGTGTGGAGACTGGGGTGCAGAAGGACCGTTACACAAAGCAGAGTTTGGAGACTGCAGTACACAAGAACTGTTAGAAAGAGCTGAGTTTGGAGTCTGGGGTGCAGAAGGAGTAATGCAGAAAAAAGAGTTTGGAGACTGGGGTGCCGAAGGACAGTTACAGAGAGCACAGATGGAGACTGGGGTGAAAAAAATGTTCCAGAGAGCAGAATTGGGAGACTTGGGTTAAGTAGGATCGTGGCACAGGGCAGAAGTTGGAGACTGAAGTGTGAAGAACTGTTACAGAGAGCAGAGTTTGGAGACTGGGGTGCAGAAGAACTGATACAGAAAGCAGACTTTGGAGACTTTGGTGCAAAAGGACCGTTACAGAGAGAAGATGTTGGAGAGTGCGGTACAGAAGGACTGTTACAGAGAGCAGAGGTTGAAGACTTGGGTGCAGAAGGACTGATGCAGAGAACAGAGTTTTGAGACTTGGGGTTCAGAAGAAACTTTGCGAGAGCAGAGGTTGGAGATTGAGGTGAAGAAGGATCGTTGCAGAGAGAAGAGAATGGAGACTGGGTGCAGAAGGCCTGTTACAGAGAGCACAGTTTTGAGACAGGGTTGGCAGAAGGATCTTACAGAGAGCATTTTGGAGACTGAGTTTCAGAAGGACAGTTTCAGAAAGCAAAGGTTGGAAAACTGGGTCCAGAAGTATTGTTTTAGA